>NC_034592.1:44089451-44094451 GCF_900095145.1 Mus pahari | reverse complement strand
AAACTTTAGTAGTTCAATTGAGTTTGTACTTACATGGTTGTTTACTGATCTTAACTCAAAGTTAGATTTTCACATGGCAGCAGTGAAACTCATCCAAAAACCCCAGGACTATGGTCACTGGCCACTAAAGCTATAAGTGACATATTTTCTCTCTAATTAAGCAAGAAGTAAATATGCATTTTCTTTCTAATCTTTCTCTTACTTTTATAATGAAGAATATCTTACCTATAAATGTCATCTTTCGTCAATTTTTAAAAGCATGGAAAAGCTTTAAATGAGTTTGTATTAGACAACTTCCATAGAATGGCTACAGTTGTCTTCTTAACAATGAAACATAACACTGGGCAGTGGTGGTGCATGCCTTTAATCCCATCACTTGGGAGGCAGAGACAAGTGAATTTCTGAGTTCGAGGCCAGCCTGGTCTACAGAGTGAGTTCCAGGACAGCCAGGGCTACACAGAGAAACCCTGTCTCGAAAAACAAAAAACAAAAAACAAACAAAAAAACCAATGAAACATAACATAAATTCCTATTTGTTTAGTATACGTAGGTATTCATGTGTTCTGCCAAGTACCAGTCTCAGCCTGGATAGGAGTTCTGATGGAAGGTGTGCCAAGGAGCTTCAAAAACAAATGATTGAAAGCCAAATCACAGGTCATAAGCTGACAGCCTATACTCTGCTTGAGACAGCTTTCCAGATTTCTCTCTCTCTCTCTCTCTCTCTCTAGACAGCTGTCTACTCAAGATAGCTTTCTCTTGCTCTTCTAAAAACTCTCTGGATAGCTCATCTCTTACAGACCAAAGCCCAGTCTTTTACCTTACATATCAATTCAGTCATTGCCATAGATTCTCTTCAGATGATCCCATGAATCAGTACCCTATAACCCCTTGATTCTTAGGAAAAGACAGCAAGCACAAGCACAGACAATACTATAGCTGGGTTGGACTCCACCCTGGATTTACCATTCTGACCAGCCCTGGACCTAAATTCACTCTGTCCCAGGTTGACCTTGAATTCAGGAATCTGCCAGCATTTGTATCTGGCTGTCTTTGTATCTTTCTGACAAGCTGGCTCATAGTGCATCTGTCTCTTTTCCTTTAGATCTATGAATCTCCTTATACAATTCATATTGCATTCTTACATTGTTCATAGTTGAGAAATTATATATTTTCGAACTCATGTTTTCAGCATTCTTTCCTACAGCCTTAGGGCAGTCCTGAAAGTCACAGCATTCTACCACTTTGCTGAGACATAGACATAACCTTGCCTCCCATACTCATGCTGTCTCTAATTATCATGGAGTCATTAACCTTGGCAAAGAGGGTATTCCTCAAAGGTGAATCCTGAAAATATTGCATTATTGTACAAACAAGCCTTATGGCCACAGCAACCATCAACACTCGTGGAGGCCCACACCCTGCTGACTCTGTTCCAGGAGCAGGAAACCATGTCATATTGTCCCATACACACGGTCATGCTGGTCTCAGCAGTGGTCATATCACTTGTTGATGTATACATAAAAAAGAAATCTTAGTCTCTAGAAATTAGTATCCTGAGAAAATGATACTTTGGTTTCAGGTTCTTTAATTAACTAGTTAGAATACCAAACACCCTATATTTACCTCTATTTTTGAAAGGTATATAACTGGTACCAGTTTTTAAAGTAATGGGATCTGTAGTTGGAATAAACTGAGGAGTAATGAACAAGCTCCAGTGTCAGATGGCATCCAAATCAAGGAAAAGCTGGGATGTACAATGGAAGGAAAAAATGGGGAAGAAAGCAATTGTGATTCGAGCAGTTCATAGTTCAGTCACTCCAGTGACTTTTCTGGCCTCTGTGGGCTCCCGTGCCCACATGGGCTCACACATACAAACACAAAAATGAACATATATTTTTAAAAGAATAATGGAGCTTGACTATTGAAAGGAGCTTTGTTCAAAACACTGAACCCCAAAATAACTAATAGAACTTACTCCCAAAGCATGGATTCATTCCAAGCAATGTAGTTCAGCCTGGCTCACTGCTATCATTAATCAAAATCAAATGAGCTATGGCAGCCACATACTGGACCTCTTTTCTTCCTTCATGTGAATGACAGAATGAAGACAAATATTTTACACCATTTTTTCTGTTTTATAAATTAAATACAGGGTATTTAAAGGAGTATAGTAAATTATTATAAAGCTTATGCAGAGGTGGATACAGAAACACATGTATTGAAGGTAGAGAGTTTAGAGGCAGCTTGCATTGGTCTGTTTTAACATTGTTTGAAACTTATAGAGGAAAAAGTGGAGAAAATCCCTGAAGATATGGGCACAGGGGAAACATTCCTTAACAGAACAGCAATGGCTTGTGCTGTAAGATCGAGAATCTAAAAATGGGACCTCATAAAATTACTAAGCTTCTGTAAGGCAAAAGACACTGTCAATAAGACAAAAAGGCCACCAACAGATTGGGAAAGGATCTTTACCAATCCTAAATCAGATAGGAGACTAATATCCAATATATACAAAGAGCTCAAGAAGCTGGACTCCAGATAATCAAATATCCCCATTAAAAAATGGGGTACAGAGTTAAACAAAGAATTCTCAGCTGAGGAATACTGAATGGCTGAGAAGCACCTAAGAATATGTTCAACATCCTTAATCATCAGGGAAATGCAAATCAAAACAACCCTGAGATTCTACCTCATACCAGTCAGAATGGCTAAGATGAAAAATTCAGGTGTCAGCAGATGCTGGCAAGGTTGTGGAGAAAGAGGAACACTCCTCCATTGCTGGTGGGATTGCAAGTTGGTACAACCACTCTGGAAATCAGTTTGGTGGTTCCTAAAAAAATTGGACTTAGTACTACCGGAAGATCCAGCAATACCTCTTCTGAGCATATACCCAGAAGATGTTCCAACTGGTAATAAGGACACATGCTCCACTATGTTCATAGCAGCTTTATTTATTATAGCCAGAAGCTGGAAAGAACTCAGATGTCCCTCAACAGAGGAATGGATACAGAAACTGTGGTACATTTACACAATGGAGTACTACTCAGCTATTAAAAACAATGATGTTATGGAATTCTTAGGTAAATCGATGGATCTGGAGGATATCATCCTGAGTGAGGTAGCCCAAACACAAAAGAACACACATGATATGCACTCACTGTTAAGTGGATATTAGCCCAGAAACTTAGAATACCCAAGATAGAAGTTACAAAACACATGAAACTCAAGAAGAAGGAAGACCAAAGTGTGAATACTTCATTCCTTCTTAGAAGGGGGAACAAAATACCCATGGAAGGAGTTACAGAGACAAAGTTTGGAGCTGAGACAGAAGGAAGGACCATCCAGAGACTGTCCCACCTGGGGATCCATCCCATTAACAACCACCAAAGCCAGACATTATTGCATATGCCAGAAAGATCTTGCTGATAGACCCCTGATATTGCTGTCTCTTGTGAGGTTATGCCAGTGCCTAGAAAAATATAGAAGTGGATGCTCACAGTCATCTATTGAATGGAGCACAGGGCCTGATGAAGGAGCTAAAGAAAGTACCCAAGGAGCTAAAGGGGTCTGCAACCCTATAGGAGGAACAATATAAACTAACTAGTTCCCCCCAGAGCTTGTATCTCTAGCTGCATATGTAGCAGAGAATGGCCAGGTAGGCCATCAATGGGAGGAGAGGCCCTTGGTCTTGCGAAGATCATATGCCCCATGACATGGGAATGCCAGGGCCAGGAAGCAGGAGTAGATGGGTTGGGGAGCAGGGCTGGGGTTGGGGGGAGGGTATAGAGGACTTTCAGGATAGCATTTGTAATGTAAATGAAGAAAATATCTAAGAAAAAAAAAGAAAAAAGAATCTGTTGAATAATTAGAATAACTAATCACAATGGCAAACTTAAATGTTTTCTAAGTGGTTTTTTTTTTTTACCCAATTAAAAAAAAAATAGTATCACGTAGGGCTGTAGAAAATCATAGTGTTAAGTTTCCTATTAAATAGTTTGAAATTGGCTTATCTTGATATCTATGTATTTCTTCTCACCCTTGTTTGCTCCTTTTCAAAATGTATCTGAGAGCCAGGTGCTGATGGTGCACACCTTTAATCCCAGTACTTGGGAGGCAGAGACAGGCAGATCTCTATGAGTTCTAGGACAGCTTGGTCTAAAGAATGGGTTCCAGGATAGCCAAGGCTACAGAGAAATCCTGTCTTGAAAAAAATGCATCTGAGAGAACAGAAAATTTTAGAAATTTGAGTAAAATTAATTATCCTAAGTATACATTTCTGAAAATTGTACTGATTACATTTTGTTAACTAAAATAAAGATACTGTAATATTTTGAATAGTTATATGACATCCAGTTTGCTAAAATAATACACATCAAATATAGTGGTATTTGTAAGCATACAAGTTAGAGTTTCAGTTGTCTTAAATATATATAAAGTTTCATTGTACATTAAACTTTAGGAGACACTAGAGTTTTCTTATAAGCATAGCTAATCTTAGTTAGGTCATCTTAGTTAAAACACAGTGAAAGCAGACATAATCTGCCACAGTAAGAAGGTGTTTCTTCCTTAATGTGGCTAAAACCAAAACTGAGAACTTCAGTCAAGGAAGCCTCCAGACGTTCAGAATCAGCAATGCTACAGTCCACACTACAATCCTTAACTCAGCCTCTTCACACAAAGATAACTTCTTTTTCTAATGTACTAGTTCATTACATAGAAGAAAAACCATAAGCATTATAGTCAAAGCTGGCTTCTACCAAAACCTAAAGAGAATAAGGTCTCAGTTTTGGTCCCAGTTACATAGTTGCGGTGTGAATCTGCTAAAAGAGTTGGGGCAAGGAGAGGAGAGAGTTGTATGTTTAAATAGCAGAAAGGAGCCTTATCCCAATTACTGTGGAAGTTTTTCTGTAGACTTTATTATCTTCACTTTTCCGTGTGTGTGTGTGTGTGTGTGTGTGTGTGTGTGTGTGTGTGTGTGTGTGTTTTTTTTTTTTTTTTTT
>NC_034592.1:44076656-44089376 GCF_900095145.1 Mus pahari | reverse complement strand
GGTTTTTTTTTTTTTTTTTCTTTTTCATGCTATAGAAATTCTGAAGAGGGAAAGTTACTGAGAAGTTTCACAGTACAAACAAAGCCTTCATGCCAAAGAGAGAGGAAATGTACATAATATGATAGGTTTGTTCAGCCAATTCCTTAAGGTCTTAAGATTTTTAAAGCCATTAGGCCATAATCCAAGGCCTACTTGGTATGCTTTAATGAATGATTTCTAACATGAAGAAAGAAAATTCTTAAAACAGACCTGGAACCAAAAGTTGAGTTGAAAGAGTATTCTAAACATGGATTTTATCAAGATTTTTTAATGGAAATTATCATAAAATGTACTATTAAAGAATGTATTTGGATTTAAAATATTCCATAAATATATAGAAAAAAAACAAAAGAAGACTAGAAATTAGAATATATAGTATACAATCTCTTCATATAAATAGGTATGAAAAATACTGGAACTATAGACATCCATACTTGCTCATGTTTGCAGAAATTTATTTGAAAGGTTTCAGGTTTTCCATAGCTTCCATGTATTTTCTAAATATACTCTACAGAATGTAAACTATCCCCTTGGTGGGAGAGACATGTGAAGAGCTGTCGAAACTGGGTATGATGTCACATGCTTGCAATCCCAGAATTTTGGAGGTTATAGCAGAAAAACTTGGAATTCAACACCAGTATAGGATATATAGTGAGATCTTTGTTTTTAAATTTTTAATAAACCAAACACCATGATTTAATCTGCTTAGATGAGCAACTGAAGATGGCTCTGGTATAGTAGACAAATGAGGGAAAGACATTGGGTTTGCCTAAGGAACACTCTAGATTTCTATGCATATTACCGTGTTCCTGGAGCACAGATTGAGTTGATATACACACAGTGTGGCCTTGGACAAAGATGGATTTTTCCTTAAGGGCCATCATGACAGATAGCCTTGATTTGCATACTGAAGGGGGAGGGGTTACAGCTCAGTCGTCACTCATGTGAAGAATCTTATATGGCCACCACAGTTTCAGTCAGTTTCTCTTCCTGGCTCCCTGGGAAGCTGATTTGAGGCAGGGGAATTTTTTTGCTTTTCTCCAAGAAACTAGGAGAATCTAGGCTTGTTTAGTCATGCCTATAACCCCAGAACTGAGGATTCAATGAAAGAGAATTGCCACAAGTTCAAAGCTAGCCTGGGTCATCTAATTGGGTGTCAGGCCAACCTGGATTGTACAGTGAGCTCTTATCTTGACATTTTTTAAATAATAAAAACTAAAGGTATCTCTGACCTAATAACAGATAGGAAAATATGGCAAGGCCATTTCAGAGCAGAACCATGATTGAATATACAGAAATCTAAGGGTATGGAGTTGAAAACACTGTTTGCTTTAAGGAATTGAGGATGGGGAGATTACCCATGGGCAGAGGCTGGTTTCAGATTAATAGTTAAAACCCCATAGTATGCTCCTATGGAATACAAAGGCACCCAATCAGCTACTCGAGTATACATAGGGGAAAAAATTAGTTTAAGGACCAAGTTCGGGAGAATTCCTCATTTAAGAGGCCAAAAGAAAAAGTTAAATTCTTAAGAAAGCAAAGAAAATGTTTTAGCACAACCAAAATGTATTTTAGGTGAAACAGAATATTGCACTGTTTCCAAAAGAAGGAGGATGTCAGCAAAGCACTGATGTTCAGAAATTTAGGAAAGAGGTCTGCTTCTCAGCTTTGTCCCATCCTCGACAATCGCCTCCCTGCCAAAGGTAGAAGCTGTTCTTGGAGCAGCTGTTACCTGGGCCTTCAAATTCTCCCCAATAGAATGATGTTAGAGGACAGAAGACAGAGAAGAAATGTCTGCTCTGGGATCTACTTCACTGAGAAAAATGGGATTGCGAAACTTGAAAGACTTCTAAGGTCTTTAGCATGACCCTCTCAGTTAATAGACAAAAAAATGGGACTATGACCAGCTTGTCTGTAAATTAATTTTACATTCGAAGAGAATTAATACAGAGGATTTTGAATGTTTCCTACAGAGAGAATTGATAGTGTATAGGATGGATCAGAAAACTACTCTAATCTGCTCATTGCACACTGCATACCTGGGCTGAAATGACCCTTAAAATCCCGTAAATATGTACAATAACTCTCAGTTGAAAATTTTTAAAATTAAGACAAATAAGCCACTGTGATTGCTCACAGACCAATAATAAGACTTTTCTAGATTGTATTTCATTTATATTAAAATATGAAAGACTATCTTTCTGTCCCACTAATTCTTGGTGTCAGGTCTTGAGTCGGGCCTTGCAACAGGGTCATACTGCACAGAAGACCTCTGTTCTGCTCTGTTCTTGCTAACAGCACAGCAGTGTTCCATGGAACTTTTACATTTTCGCATTTCTTTCTGTAATTACTGTAGAGGCTGAAATTTCATGACTTTTTGGTCTTTAGGGAAAAAAAAAAAACAATACATTTTGCTGAATTTCTTCTCTAATCTTCAAGTTTTGTTTTTTGTTTTTGTATTTTAAAGCTTTCTAAAATTTAGTTGCTTCTGCTTAACTCTCCTTCTGATTTTCTGGAATGTTAATAGTGAAACATAAATTTTAAAAAATCTTAACTTCTTCTACCTACCTCTCATTTAGAGGGAACTTTACTGTGACATCAATGAAGTTTCAGAACCCTACAGTCACAAGGGGTCCTTCAAGAACCTGGCAGAGACCGAGAGAGAGAGAGAGAGAGAGAGAGAGAGAGAGAGAGAGAGAGAGAGAGAAAGAGAGAGAGAGAACTTTGTGGGAGATAGTTCTCTCCTCTCCTCAGTCTCAGAGACAGAATTCAGGTCATCAAGCTTGCAGACAGATTCCTTCGCAACTGAAGAATTTTCTCATACATACATAGATACCCTAGAAATTTTGTAGTAGTAACTATGCATCATATTTCTTTAGAGGGCCATTAAAAATTCTATATTATCCCTCAAACCAAGATCAAGCCTTCCCGCTACTACATCCTCTAAAGCAGACCTCTTTCCCAGGTTTCAAAATCGTTAATATTGAAAGTAATATTTAAAATTTAATAACAATACCAGTTTAAAAGATAAAAAGCAGTAAGGAATGGTTCATAGCAAAAATACCTCTACATGTACCTCTGAACCTCCAAAGGGAACCAAAGTGACACGTAGTCACATGCCAACAGGTTTCTATTATCTATTCATTCCCGAGGTCCTTTGTTAAATGTAGTATTAGAAAGGATAACTTCCCTCACAAAAGAAATCCAAGAGAGGTTCTGCCACTCATGGCTTTTCCAACCCAAGGCACTTCATCTCTGAGGGGCGTGATTGGCTCTGTCCTCTCCCACACTTGAAAAGCAATAGAATAATAGCAATAAAGCAGTACTACAGTGCAGACAAAGCCTTAACATGACTTTTCTGTGTGTAAGTACTTTATCATAGGAAAAATCTATCAATCAAGACAACATAGTAGCCACAGACATAGGCTAAATAGTCACTTTGATGATGAGGGAGAATTATCTCTGCCTTGAGACTTAAAAGGGCTACATATGGTGAGTTACATGGCTGATGGTCAGCTGATCCCTTGGGTCTGTTAGAAAATAACAAGAGCTATTTCAGAGACCCTTGCATAGAGGTCTCAGAAGCTAGTTGATTGTTCTTAGGTGTTAAAGTTTGGGGGAGTCTAGTTAAGTTTAGAAGGTGGGTTGCTTTTGCTTAAAGTATAAAACTGTTTTACATACACACACACACATATGTATATACATATACATATACATATACATATACATATACATATACATATACATATACATATACATATATCTTAAAAGGGCTTAAGTCTGAAAGCATAACAAAAACAAAACAGAGAAAACAGCTTCCGTGATCCCATATCTGACAAATCTCCCTTTTAACTAGCTCTTGAATGTTGTCCCCTTGAGTTTCAAAGATCTGGAACCATTTCCTAATTGAATGAAACCTGAGAGCCTCTACTTGGCTCCAGTTTCACTCTAGAGTAAACTGCTTGATGACTTTAAGGAGGTGTGCAGCTTTAGTCACGAGACCTTTTTCAACACGATTGCAAAAATGCCAGTTTCTTGCCACGTCATTTGCTTTAGCCCTTTGGCTCTTCTTTGGTTATCATAAACTTCCTTTACTTCTTTATTCATTCAGTAAATGTACCTTTAGTGCCTTCCTTCTAAAAACTGAAGAAAGAAAGAGAAAAGACAAAACTAGGATTACAGAAAAGGTACATAAATTTGCTTTCAAAAGAAAGTACAAAAGGCAAGGACCAAGCTGGCAGACTTGACCTTGGTATCCTTCAGTATAACTAGGAATTTGGAATATACGGGTTTGTTTTTTTTTGTTTTTTTTTTTTCATGGCATTATCGTGTAGGCAAGGACTTAGATGTGCGATTTTGTTGCTTTCTTATGTCCAAGAAAGGCAAGTAAAAGATTCTGCATTTTACCCCCTAGTTATATATTCTCCCTTTTAATGTGTATAATTAAACTAATATCTAGAAGACAAGTTCTTTTTCTCCTACACAGCAGGTTTCCATGACTATCACATATGATTCTTATCACAGATTGTTTAGAAATAGCTCATACAGGTCTATGTACTTTAAATCCTTAACTAGAAAACTCAAGTTCTATAGCCACATGGGAGAGGTTGATTACATTGCCAATTAGTCTTCATAGATTTAGCCAAGAAATGATGGTTTTAGTACAATGACTATTGCAAGAATTGGGACCAATTTATTTGGGGAGGATTTCTTACAGTGTCCTGTTGGGGCCACAGGACTGGAGCTCCGGGTCTGCTGCTTTCCTTTCTTGCCTATCAATCTTCTCATCACCAATTACACCTTGGAGATTAAGCCTTGTAATCACAGCCTCTAATTCACTGACACCTAAGCCTTATCTTTCCTTTATTGAAAACATCATTGAGTTTGAATGAAATCTCTATCAAACAGAAGACCAAGCTATCCGTTTCTAGCTTCTAAGCTGCCTAGGATAGAAAAGAAGCCAAGCAGGAAGGCCCTGTCCATCACCTAGTTTGAAAATGCCTGGTCTGGCGAGAGCGCTTGCTTTCTGTTTGTTTGACTCCATGGCCCCACACCAGGTTTCATCAAACTAGACTTCATATACTTTGTGATCCACCCGAGTGCAGCCTGTCAGGGTTACCAATGACTGATATTATTAAATATACAAAATCATTTTACCAGATGATAAAAGAAGCTACGGGTGTCTAAAAATTTCATATATCTAACGTGTTGTATAAACAGCCTAAATCCCTATACATTTTATAACTTCAGCAGTCTAAAGGTTAAAGCCTGTCAGTTGAATTTCACGAATTCCGGGAAGAAATGAGGAAGTAGCCCCAACTCTTCATTGTGTACCTGTGATCAAACATCCCCTCATTACACTGCAATATTGTTGCCTGTAAAGGTCACCATTGCTGAACATAATCACACAAAATCAAAACTGCAAACTTTATATATCATGAAAGTAGTAAATAGCTTGGAGGTTTATTTCCTGGTGCCTGAACAACAGTCTGAACCCATTTATAAATTTCCGAGAACTGTGGCATGAACCAAACATATTTGCAGTGTGTAACAATAGCTTCAATTAAATCAATTTCTTGTAAAGTTTTTTCCCCCCCTCAGGGTTGGTTTTTTTGTTTTTTTGTTTTTTGTTTTTTTTGTTTTTTTGTTTTTAAGATAGAAAGGACAACTTCCCTACAGATAAAACAGAAAACATGTTGTCTTTTTAAAAAATAGATTTCCCTTCTCTTCTCTTCCTCTGAAAATGAATGTGATAACTGCTTTTAAATCACCTTCAGGATGGAATATCCAAAAGCCTAAGTCATGCAGTCATTTAGTAAATGCCTGGTATGCCCAATACATCACACACGTTCCTGCCCTCTCCCTTCATTGATTTTTCTGTGCAGTGTTTGGACAGCCTGCCACCTTACAAGATCTATAGACCCAAAGTAGGAGGCTGGCCTCATCCACGCCAGCATCTGCCGTTGCCTGTTGCTGTTCTAGCCAAAACACCTGCATGCACTTTTTTATTTTAAACTTCACTTTTCATCCCTTTGTTCATTCTCTTCTCAGAGTCAACATTGCCTCCAGAACACATATTATTATGTCTCATTTACACAGAAAGGTTTCCAATCCTCCACCACTTGTTTTCTGGCCACGCTTCAGATAAAAATTCAACTGTATTTGTTCACGTGGTCAACAAAGCCCAGAAGAAATTGATGCTTTTTCCTGAATTGATTTGTGTTGAACATGACAAGGGTCACTGACACCTACAGATCTGTGTTCTTACCCCATATCTGAGCCAGGTGAACCCCGTCCCCAGGCATGGTGTGGTTATTTGTTTTATGTTTTCTAGAATGTTCTTCCCTTTGGAAACAGCTCTCCATCTGAATCAGTTACTTCTTGATCACACAGTGCCCTTCCACATCTTTGCATCATTTGTATCCTAGGTCACACAGGTTGCGAACATGGATGAATACTGAGGACATATACTAAGTGAGATAAGTCAATCACAGAGGAACAAATACTACTTATGTCTGCAAGAGCCAAATCAAATCAATAAAAAGTAGAAAGTCAGTTGCCAAGAACTAGAGGTAAACGCAGGAGAATCGTGTTGGATGGGCCTAGAGTCTCCATCTTTCAGGATAAACGTGTTCTAGATACCTACTAGAGAGCAGTGTAAATTTACTTCACATAATGAGCTGTTCAACCAAAAGCACTAAACAGCAAGTTTCATGTTGTACATCGTTTATCACAATAAAAAATTAGCAATAAACCAGAGGAGAGCGTTCTAGTCTCCTTGTCCCTTGCACTTTATAAACAGAAATAAGAACACTTCATGATGTAACTGTTCCTGGTCATTTTTCGACACTGTTCTTGTTGACAAAACCTCAGGAACCCCAGAAAGCGGTGTTCATTAACAAATTTTGGAATGGAAAAGAATCAAATAAATGTTCCAAGGAAACGCCGCCTAGTTCCAACTACCTGAGTTTGAGTCTTCACTTCCGTGTAGAGTGGTGTGTAGCCTGCAGTGCCAGGCATTGTGGGGAGGCAGAGCCTGGAGGGGGGAGGTCCTGAGGCTTGCTGACCACTCAGTCTAGCCGTACAACATGACTTAGCTCAGTGGTGTGATCTTTTAATACAGCTCCTCATGTTGTGGTGACCCTCAGCCATAATGTTATTTTTGTTGCTACTTCATAACTGTAATTTTGCTAGTTATGACTTATAATATAAATATGTGGTTTTTGATGGTCGTAGGTGACCCTGTGAAAGGGTCAGTTATCCCTTCAAAGGGGTCCCAACCCACAGGTTGAGAACCACTGCTCAAGGTTTGATGAGAGGTCTTGTCTCAAAAACTTAGTTGAAGGAGTAATGGAGGAAGACACCTGAGGCTAACCCTTGGCCTCAGAAACATATGGTATACATTCCTTAAAATGATATTACCTCTGGTTTAACTGTAATATTAACATATATTCCAATGTCTATGTCTCAGACTATCAATGAAAGAAAGGGGAGATATTATCTAGGAATTTCAAGCAGGCACTTGCAAACTATGTCAGTCAAACATTCTACTTTGGCATCATGGAACAGCTTCCAACTTCACTTATTCTTTAGTATTTTCAAAAAGAATGTCCCGGAATACTCTTATTAGGCAGTCAACTAATAAACTTCTGTCTAAAATAGCAGGTTGTATAAAAAAAAGGTTGTATCTGTTTCTTTATTTTAAAATTTGCCTTTAATAATTTCATACATGTCTACGATGAAATATCATATCCCCTATTTCTCACCTCCAGATCCCTTAACACACACCTTTAACACACACCTTTCCAACGTCATGATTTTCTACATTTTTTTTCTTTTTTGTTAGTGTTGTTTTTGAAGTTTTGTTGCTGTTTTGTTTTTGTTTTGTTTTGTCTACCCACTAAGTTCAACTGGTGCTACTCATGTGTACACAGGGGTGGGACCTCGTACTGGATCATGGCTAACCACCAATGGTCACAACCTTAAAGGAAAATGATTCTCTTCTAGCCACTATCACTTCCAAAGCTCCTAGGTGAAAAGTGGGGTGGTTTTCATACCCATGCTGGAATGTTGGCTGGTTTGATCTTATGTAGGTCTTCAGCAATCAGTGAGAAGTGGGGTGGTTTTCGTACCCATGCTGGAATGTTGGCTAGTTTGACCTTATGTGGGTCTTCGGCAAGTATCCCCAGCTGCTATGATTCATGAGTACAATGGCTGCATCACATCCAGAAGGCAGCATTTCACAGAATTCCTCCCCATCCTTGAGTCTGAATGTTCTTTTATATCCTCCAAAGTGTTCCCCCAAGTCTTGGAAGGATGGTTAATTCTTTTATTATAACATTAGATTATCATTTGAGAGAACTCTAATGCACTGTATACACATATGAAATTGCTAAGGAACAAATCAATTTTAAAAGAAGAGAGAGGGAGAGAACTCTAAAATTGCATTGCTGAGCACAGCCTGGCTTTTAGTTCCTTGTTCTTATAGCATATGTGTGCTCACATGCCTGCACATGTGTTATTATTTTTTATTCCTCCCTGGGTATAGACCTGTCTGTATCTGTAATACATTATTCCATTAAAAAAAAACAAAAAATAAAACAAGAAAACAAAAAACAAAGCAAAACAAAATGTGGGTTCTCACCCTTTGTTGGCCTCACATTGTTACCAGTGATTCAAGCATGAATCTTCTTTGACATAAGGATTTCCCTGGGGGCTTTCGCACTGACACATTTCTTACACATATATGGCTTTTGCTGTCTGTGGTACATCTTGGGTCTGTGCATGTGGCAGCTTCCTGATCAGACTAGCTGCCACTGTGGGAATGACATGTTTGCATGAGGGTAGATGAGTGCTACATAACTTTTGACTTTTTCATACACCTGATCTATGCAACATAACAACCTAAAGCTGGACCATTACACTTTCCACAGCTGCTGAAGTGTGGACTTCATGGAATGATATAGTTTTATGTGTCTTCTCATATTTATGTTTGTTTGGGGAATTTGCAAAATGCTTTTTGATCTGCAATAAGATGGAGGTCTTTTATATTGCAAAAATAATAGGACCACATGCAGCCAGAACTTTCTTAGCCTTTGTTCATTTTGTCCATTTTATAATACCTAATGGTAACCAATAAATATGTCAACATGATCTCATGTGAAATGTGTCATGCTTCTGAGACATAACGCCCCATCATTGGATGGAAATCTGAAAACAAATTTCTCCCTGCAATGACATGAATGATAGGTTTAAATATTTAAACCAGAAAGAAAAGGGTAGCAACAATCTCCTTAAATGGTCACATTTAAACAAGTAACATTTTTTTTAACTTTAGAATTATTAAAAAAAAAAAACAAAACCTCAATTCAAGCCCTGAACCTCAGTCTTCCATGGGTACAAGCCACCCCTCAAAAGACAGTAACAACATCGCATTAGTAATCACTTTAATGTTGCATTATCCAAAATAAGCCATGAGCTATTAATTTTAAAAAGTCATACTATGTACATTTCAAGCCATTGGTACAAGGCTATCAGCTACCATATTGGACTACAGAGGAGAAACTTTCCTCAATGAAGAAGGCTGAATAGCACCACTCTGAAGCATCATGTCTACACATCACCATCATTTTTAGCCTTGAAAATGTGCTCCAGCATCACGTTTTTAAATGCTGCTTGTCTCAACCTGTACCTGGCCAATCTTACAAAGAATTTTAAGAAATCTTTCATTTGAGGTAAATAACTCATATGAAGAAGCCTTGTGAAATCCAAGAGCTACTTTTACAGTTTAAGGATTCCAAACTCCCTTTTAGAAAATGCCTAATAATCCCTTTTAGATAATTATTACACAATCTCTTCTTTGTTTTTCTAAATTCTAATTGGCCTAGGGAGGAAACAATAAACATGTTTCCTATTAAATATCCAGAAGCTTAAATACAAAAATATCCAATATTAAGGAACCAGAGTGTGCACCATTCAATTCTTACCATGCCTTAATTATCTGAGGGTTAGCTCCCTTCCTTGACCAGAAAATAAGTCACCCTTTTAAAACTAAATACAGAAGGGCTTTCTTTCATAAGGAAAGTAAGTGGGGCTTTATTAGTCCAAAATAAAAATGTGGGGTGTGGAGAAATTTAACTAATTGCAATCCAGGGACAATAGAAATGCCAAAAGGGAAATAAGATTTTCTGGGACCATTTAAGTAAAGCTGAGAATTTATCACCTAAAGAGCTTCATATACAACTTCACAGCCAACCTTGACTCTCAAATGACTTCTCTCCTTTCTTCTACTCTAAGGCTCACACAGCAACCTCCGACCAATCAACACACACTTCTAACTAGGTTGGGGGGGCTCAGGTCATGAGAGGGAGCAAGGTGTTGAGAAGACCAGTTGTGGTGAGCACAGCAAAGGGACACAGTGGTGGGAGAGCTGGAATGGATAAGGGAGAGAGACTGGGGGAAAGAGGGGGAAAGAATACACGTGGGGGGGGGGCAAACGTGCACACTCAAGTGGTGAGTGTGTCTATTTCAAACCCCTGTCAGTCAACCTGTGCATTCGAGTCATTTTATTGGCCCTCTTCGAAGGGCTAATTACTTCTTATTTTTTAATTATCACATAGATATCTGGTTTCACTGTGGTAGGTTTTTGTTTTGTTTTGTTTTGTTTTGTTTACAGGTTTTTGTTTTGCTTCGTTTCTCTTTCCTTCCTTCCCTGAAGTCCTTCCCCCAATCCCTCTCCATTACCCACTGCTTTCCCCATTCCTTTGCTCTGCCCACCCTAGCCCATGCTTTCCTCTTGCTCCCACTCCTGGCCCCCTATCTGGCTTCACAGCCCATACCCACTTTCACACCCTTTATTTACTTACACACAAGCACTAAAAGTTTGCATCATCATGATTTAGATAAAGATGTTTTCCTCTGTCGCTTCAGGGATAAATGTTGAAACACAAAGAGATCTATAACATTCTTCTAAAATATAACATTCTCTCTGAGGGCTATTTAAAAATGTAAACCACTAAGCAGTAAATAATATATTCAACCCCTCTACAATTTTTATCATATGATCATGCATTTTGTTTAATGACCACTAAAAAAAAGTCACAATTTCCATTTTGGTGATTATCTGCCACACTAATATTTTGAAACTGCTTTGAAATTGCTGTTTCTAGTCTGTTTCCATGTCAGCAGATTCACGTTTTGTTGAAGTTAGTAGTAAATCAACAACAAATGAAAATTTAGCCACCATCTGCCAGAATTTTCATTGTGCAACACAAAAATTCAAGAGAGATGGGAAAAATCAAGGCTAATAAGATTAACGCCACACTTGTTTATTTATTTATTTTGTCTCTAGGTATCTAAATCTGTGCCTTTCTTCACTGAGCAGAAGATTGTAATCATTGCTAAAGTCTCCGGTTTTTGCTTCTCTGCACAAAAGTGAAGTCAGTGGTGTGTATGGCTGAATGCATTCCAAACAGCAGTGGCATATCATTAGCATAACAGCGACAGCAAAGAGAAACATCAGCAAACAAAAAAGCTGCATACAAATGAAGAAAGGCAGGAGCTCTCCAGGGAAGAAAAACTGTGTACCTGGTAGGTGCGTTTGCATTCTCATATAAGAGCCTGAGATTTCAACATTCTGGAAGTTTTAGAAAACTGGGAACTGAAAAATGTAGTCATCATCCCAAAGTCGAACTGTGTCACACCTCCTCAGACTTTGTCATTTCAATATTTAAATGAGCAAGGTGTTCTTTTAAACAAGAAAAGAACCCAATGAAACTACAAAAGTAGCATTGTAAGTAGGCCTGTAAAGGATAAACCTCTGTGTGTCTCTGCCTGTCTGTGTCTATGCCTGTGTCCATGTGTTGACAGGAAGAAAGGGATTTGAAACTCACTAAAAGGTGGTCTCTCAAAGGTCAAGATAGATCTGGTTGTTTGGGGGAGCACTTCCTGTATCAACTGACTAACTCTCCAGCTTTCTGAGATAGGAAAATCTTCTATCTTGTGCCTCTCCACTCTCCAGGAGTCTGATTATCATCTGTATCCAGTGAATGGAGAGTTCAAAGAGCAAGAAGGAGCCTTTGTAAGGGTTCGCTAGCAAGGAGCTACCACTCACATTCCTTTGGCTAGAATGAAGTCACACGTCCACATCCAAGTAAGATACAGTCTGGGAAGGGTAAACAAACAATGTGTCCCAGAGGGGGAAGTGACAGATCCGTGGTGAATAATTAACAGCATATACTATATCTGGATTGTTCTCTTCCAATTTTCTTCTAGAATGTTCTTCAACATATGAAATCATATTTTTCAAATGGAAGATACTCAACTAGTAAAGTAAATATGAGTTATACTATTTACAGCTCCTTTAGAACCATCACAAGCCTTGACACTCTCTGTGATTTGAGCTCTATGCCCTGTCCTTAGAATAAAAAAATTCACAAGTTTGACTCTATTACATTCATAAACATTAATGATTTCTTTCATGAATAATATAAAACAACAGGAATTTATTTAAAACTTAAGATTTATATTTGTCTGTACTTCTGACAAATAGACAAAGATCAGGAAAACACCCAACATACCATACAAAAGCCATAAAAGAAGGTGTTTCTATTGTGATAAAAACTGCATGGTACTGGTACAGTGACAGACATGTAGATCAATGGAATAGAATTGAAGATCCAG
>NC_034592.1:44071724-44074300 GCF_900095145.1 Mus pahari | reverse complement strand
TCCAAATGGGATTTGTAGTTCAAGAAGAAACTTTAACCTGAAACATGAAATTAGTAATAGTTTCTCAGTGTGAGCATGACCTACTTTAATCAACCATAAAAGAAATGTTTATGAAGTCAGAACACTATTATTCCAGTGTGTTCCCCTCTAGCTAATTAGACTTTATTTCTGAATCCATGACATGAGCTCTGAACAGTCTAAACTATTCATAAAATATATTAAAAGGAACAGATTGAGATTTCATTATTTATAACTCAGTCAAGATACCCAACTGACTAAATTGTAAACCTGCTGATACAGTAGCTTTTCTTACCACTCTTCAAGTTGCTGCGACTTCTTTCTAATTTATGTGCAAATTGAATTTGCCTAATGCATATCATAAGCTTTTTTTCCTCTCTCCCCTTTAGCAAGTTCTATACAGTATGGTTTCAAGCACTTCCCTCCCTTGTCTTCACAAGAAGATAACTCACAAACTAGATTTCTTAATTTTCTTTGTTTTTCCTGTTATTTTTCAGAGACCCCACCTAGAGACTAGAAACACTTCCTCCTAGCGTGAATTAACTATTCATGAGAAAGAAAGGACTCCTGAGTCCTGACCAGATTTAACTCTACAGAGGACAATTGCACATTGGCCGCAGTGGCTTACAAAGTACCACGGGAATCAAGACCTCAGGATTTCATCTGCAATATTAGTTCCAGCTTTTTTCCATGTAGCTATTTGTCACATGGCATGCATTTACATTCACTAAGCAAGAATATAAATCATTTTCTAAGATGGAGTTACATGATTTCTCCATGCCTTCATATTTCCTACGTGTGTGTGTGTGTGTGTGTGTGTGTGTGTGTGTGTGTGTGTGTGTGTGTATTCAGTTGATCGATCACTCACAATCCTGTCTCCACCCTCCTATGGACTTGTTACAGGTGCTGTCTGCAAGGATGCTGGGACTAAACTCAGGTCCTCATGCTTGTACCACAGATGTTCTTACCACTGAGAAAACTCTCTCGGTAGTTAGTAGTTTGGATTTAGAGATACAATGTTGCTAAATAGCTCAGGCTGACCTCAAACTAAAAACCCTTATGGTTCCAGCCTCCATAGAGCACCTACTGCAAATTGTGCCTTTGTTTTTCATTCCTGCAAACGTTACCTTGGGGCCTGGGAGTCAAATCAAAATGAGTCATTCTAGAAGAGTGGCCAGTTTGGCTGATAAAAACCGGAATAGAAAAATCCTTCTTCTAATGATTAGCAGTCTCTCTGAGTCCTCAAAATCTCGGGAAATACTATAGTCATAGATGCGATACTTAAAATGATGAAAAGCCTCAAAACATGTCAGAAATCATTTCCAAAGTGTCACTCATCCTGAATAACAATTTTGCAGGACTGTGGGCAAGTTCTAATTGTATTTACTTGGCAACTATTGAATTCTGTTGGTGTTTAAATAGACTGCCCTGACCATATTCTCTTACATATTCACTAAGAAATGTTAGCAGAAATTCTAGTAAACATGGAAGTCATTTATGGGCCACCTACTTGCAGAGAAATGCATCTTGATAGTTTTAGTTTAAAACAAGTGCATCAGTTTGTTTTATATCGGCCAATTTGCTCTAATGCAACTTTCAAACTCCTATTGCTGCATCTATGCTTCCATACCATCCCTAGACGGTCCTATGTAGAGCTGGAATACTGCCCTGGTGAAATCTGGACAGCACTAACTTTAAATTAGGTAAATATTTTTGTTCTTTGGTGAACTAGTGATAGGAAGTCACCTGTAAGGGGAAGGAGCTGTTTCACGGACAGGGATCAGTATAGCTTCAATAAACACAAGGTTAGCACACCTGTTCCTCGCCTTCCCTGGGGTTCTTAACCAGGTAGTATTCAGTCGGCTTATGTTATTTCATCATACAATCACATAAATTTACTCTTACAATGAAATTAATTTACCTTTCCTGAAATAACTACTACCAAGTATGTGGATTGTTGTCGAAATACACGTGAGGGCAGGCATGAGATAAGGCTAGAGCCTATGATTGGACAGTGGAAAGGAAGGCGGGCTGAGAGAGTTGGAGACCGGTGGCAGAGAGGAACAGAGAGGACAGAACAGAGCAGATGGAAGTAGAAGAAGAGGACAAACCTAATCCGCATGGCTTTAGATAGTTACAGGTAGCTGTGGATATCATAGAAGGGATAGAATAATATAGGACGATTTGTCCAAGCTGGGTGGGCAACTTGTATCAATATCAATTGGCTCTGAGTTCATTGTGTGGGCGTTTTGTGAGTTGAGCACTTACTGTTGTAAACCTGACTGATAAATTACAAGCCTCGAGACTTTTGATTTTACTGGGTTATGGGGATTTGTGACAGCTAGCCGCAGGGGAGGATGACTGGGAATGTGAGCAGGTTCGAAGGAAAGGTTGGGTGGCAGCCCCATGGCGTCCTTGGGGGCAGGGAGACTGCATGACTAGAGCATAGCCAGTGATAGCTTGGATTGATTTTTTTTTTTTTTTTTTTTTTTTTTTTACAGGCCTTATTGTATGTTACCAACATTCAAAAAATGGTGAAGTTTTATTCACATGTTTAT
>NC_034592.1:44056098-44071713 GCF_900095145.1 Mus pahari | reverse complement strand
TGGGGAGAGGGTATAGGGGACATTCGGGATAGCATTTGAAATGTAAATGAAACAGTCATCTATAGGATAGAAAACAGAGACCCCAATGGAGGAGCTAGAGAAATTACCCAAGCAACTGAAGGGGTCTGCAACCCTATAGGTGGAACAACAATATGAACTAATCAGTACCCCCTCAGCTCGTGTCTCTAGCTGCATATATAGCAGAAGATGGCCTAGTCAGCCATCGTTGGGAAGAGAGGCCCCTTGGTCTTGAAAACTATATATGTCCCATACAGGGGAATGCCAGGGCCAAGAAGTGGGAGTGGGTGGGCAGGGGAGCAGGGTGGGGAGAGGGAATAAGGGACATTCGGGATAGCATTTGAAATGTAAATGAAGATAATATCTAATAAAATAAGTTAAAAAAAAACCCAAGGTAATGTAGATGTGTAAGTGCTTAAAACCATTCTATTGCATTTATCTGCACTCATATGCCTAGCCAGTTTTTTGTGTAAACCTTACTATGCAATGTGCATTTTCCAGAAACTTTATAACTCGAAATGTCTTAGAGATTTTTCTGTATCACACACTCATTAAAGACCGTGGCACTTTAAAAAAAAAAAAAAAGAAATGTAAATGAAGAAAATATCTAATAAAACAATAAAAAAAAAAAGGAAGAAGTTGTCTTATGACTGTTCTGGGCTCAACTCCGTCTACCAAACTCCTTAGTCTGTGTGGCATTTCTTGCTATGTTTGGTTAGTCACTTGTGGTTGTTGGTCTGTGTTGGCTGTGGTGTGGGGCCTTAGATGGCTGTCTTTGAAAATCTACATATGGTCTTTCTGTGAAGTCTGGGCTTTCTTAAAGCGTGGATATACGATAAAGCATCAAGTACTCTGAGAGAAAAGCAAGGGAAACCCCTGCCTTCTAGCTGGGCTTTAGAAGTCAAGCATCATTACTTCTGCCACGGTCTATTACATACACACCACTAGTTCTTCAGAAGAGGAATTAGGCTCTACTCCTTAATGGAAAGCCTGACAAAGAAATTGGTAGCCTTTCAAAACCATCAAAGCCGTCACAAACGCATTTGTATTGCTTCTACACGCAAATACACTCACTCTTCAACACAGCCCCAGTTTCTCATCTTTGAAAACAGTTGTGCTCATTTGGTCTAAAATTTCAGACTCTAACCAGACGAGGGTAAAAAGGAGGCCTCCGTTTGAGGGCTTTCAGTGTGTCTCTTCTTACATACTTCCTCTTTCTGAAGACCCAAAACCTGAAGAGAAAAGTTATCCGTCCTCCAGACAGCTAAAAGACAGTGGAAGATGGGGGGTAGGAACACTTCTATAAACCTTCGTGTTCAATCAGGAGGAGCCAGAAGTCTCGAGTCCCAGTAGTTCTGAAACCAAAACAGGCAACAGTTTTCATATCCTCGATTCCTGCTTGGTTTTAAATGGGGCATGATTCTCTATAGCACTTGGTTGGGTCTCTAATCTTTGGTTAATCCTCTGTTCTTGCTCACAGTAGCGCAGGAATCCAAAGTCCTTGGTTTTGTTTGAGACGATCACTGAGCTTTTGGTTCAAGTTGGGTGGATTTCTTTTTTTTATTTTCCAACTTTTTTTTATTAGACATACATACCCTCCCCCCAACTCTGCCCCCCCCACTCTGTTCCCCTACCCACCCACTCCCACTTCTTGGCCCTGGAATTCCCCTGTACTGGGGCATATAAAGTTTGCAAGACCAAGGGGCCTCTCTTCCCAATGATGGTCAACTAGGCCATCTTCTGCTACATATGCTGCTAGAGATACAAGCTCTGGGGGTACTGGTTAGTTCATATTGTTGTTCCATCAAGTTGGGTTTTTTCTCTAGTTCCTCCATTAGGGACCCTGTGCTCAGTCCAATGGATGGCTATGAGCATCCACTTCTGTATTTGTCAGGCACTACCATAGCCTTTTAGGAGACAGCTATATCAGACTCCTGTCAGGAAGCATTGTTGACATCCACAATAGTGTCTGGGTTTGGTGATTGTATATGGGATAGATCCCCAAGTGGGGCAGTCTCTAGATGGACAGTCCTTCAATCTCTGCTACACAGTGTCTGTGTAATTCTTTCCATGGTTATTTTGTTCCCGCTTCTAAGAAGGATCAAAATGTCCACATCTTAGTTTTTCTTCTTGAGTTTCATGTGGTCTGTTAATTGTATCTTGGGTATTCCAAGCTTTTGGTTAATATCCACTTATCAGTAAGTGCATACCATGTGTGTTCTTTTGTGATTGGGTTATCTGATATTTTCTTTTTATTTATTTATGTATTATTATTTTAGATTTTTTATTAGATATTTTCTTCATTTACATTTCAAATGCTATACCCTTTCCTAGTTTCCTCTCCGAAAGTCCTCTATACACTCCACCCACCCTGCTCCCCAACCTACTCACTCCCACTTTCTGTCCCTGGCATTCCCCTGTACTGGGGCATATAATCTTTGCAGGACCAAGGGCCTCTTTGCCCATTGATGGCCAGCTAGACCATCCCCTGCTACATATGCAGCTAGAGACACAAGCTCTGGGAGTACTGGTTAGTTCATATTGTTGTTCCATCAAGTTGGGTGGATTTCTACCAAAATCATTTTCTAAAACTTTTTTTGACTCTGCTAGATTTATTCTTTTCAATAAAACTGTGCTTAAAAACTTACGGAGATAAGGCCTTCCCTAAATTGGAGTGGCAGACCCCTCACTTAGGATGATATTTTCTAGTCCCATCCATTTGCCTAAGAATTTCATGAAATCATTGTTTTTAAATAGCTGAGTAGTATTCCGTTGGGTAAATGTACCACATTTTCTGTATCAATTCCTCTGTTGTGGCACATCTGGGTTGTTTGCAACTTCTGGCTATTATAAATAAGGCTTCTATGAACATAGTGGAGCATGTGTCCTTATTACAAGTTGGAAGATCTTCTGGGTATATGCCCAGGAGTGGTATTGCTGGGTCCTCAGGTAGTAAGTACTATGGCCAATTTTCTGAGGAACCGCCAAACTGATTTCCAGAGGGGTTGTACCAGCTTGAAAGCCCACCATCAATAGAGGAGTGTTCCTCTTTCTCCACATCTTCACCAGCATCTGCTGTCACCTGAGTTTTTGATCTTAGCTATTCTGACTGGCGTGAGGTGGAATCTCAGGGTTGTTTTGATTTGCATTTCCCTGATGACTAAAAATGTTGAACATTTATTTAGGTGCTTCTCAGCCATTCAAGCTTTCTCAGTTGAGAATTCTGTTTAGCTCTGTTCCCCATTTTTTTTTAATAGGGTTATTTGGTTTTCTGGAGTCTAAGGTCTTGAGTTCTTTGTATATATTGGATAATAGCCCTCTAACAGATGTGAGATTGGTAAAGATCTTTTCCCAACATGTTGGTTGCCCTTTTGTCCTATTGACAGTGTTCTTTGCCTTACAGAAGTTTTGCAATTTTAAGAGGTCCCAGTCATCAATTCTTGATCTTAGAGCATAAGCCATTGGTGTTCAGTTCAGGAACTTTCCCCTGTGCCCATGTGTTGGAGACTTTCCCCCCCACTATCTTTTCTATTAGATTCAGTGTATCTGGTTTTATGTGGAGGTACTTGATGCACATAAACGTAAGCTTTGTACAGGGAGATAAGAATGGATCAATTTTCATTCTTCTACATGTTAACCAGTGTCATTTGTTGAAAATGCTCTCTTTTTTTTCCACTGGATGGTTTCACCTCCTTTGTTAAAGATCAAGTGACCATAGGCATGTGGGGTCATTTTGGGGTCTTCAATTCTATTCCATTGATCTACCTGTCTTTTACTGTATCACTACCACACTGTTTTTAACACAAATGCTCTGCAGTACAACTGAAGGTCAGGGATGCTGATTCCCCCAGAAGTTCTTTTATTGTTGAGATATTTTTGCTATCTGGGGTCTTTTGTTCTTCCAAATGAATTTTCTAATGGATCTTTCTAACTCTATGAAGAATTGAGTAGAAACTTTTGAAAGGGGATTGCATTGAATCTGCAGATTGCTTTTGGCAAGATGGCCATTTTTACTATATTAACCCTGCTAATCCATGAGCACGGGAGATCTTTCCACCTTCTGAGGTCTTCTTTGATTTCTTTCTTCAGAGATTTGAAATTCTTGTCATGCAGATCTTTCACTTGTTTGGTTAGAGTCACACCAAGGTATTTTATGTTGTGAAGGGTATTATTTTCCTAATTTCTTTCTCAGCCTGTTTATAGGTGAGAAACCTATATACCTTTGTGTATAGGAAGGCTACTGATTTGTTTAAGTTAATTTTATATTCAGCCACTTTGCTGAAGTTGTTTATCAGCTGTAGGAATTCTCTGGTGGAGTTTTTGGGGTTACTTAAGTATGCTATCATATCATCTGCAAATAGTGATATTTTGACTTCTTCCTTTCTAATTTGTATCCTTTTGACCTCCTTTTGTTGTCTAATTGCTCTAGCCAAACTTCAAGTACTATATTGAATAGAGAGAGAGAGTGGGGGGCAGCCTTGTCTAGTGCCTGATTTTAGTGGGATTGCTTCAAGTTTCTCTCCATTCAGTTTGATGTTGGCCACTGGTTTGCTGTATATTGCTTTTACTATGTGTACTGGCTAGTTTTGTGTCAACTTGACACAGCTGGAGTTATCACAGAGAAAGATGCTTCAGTTGGGGAAATGCCTCCACGAGATCCAGCTGTAAGGCATTTTCTCAATTAGTGATTAAAGCGGGGAGGTTCCCCTGTGGGTGGTGCCATCTCTGGGCTGGTAGTCTTGGGTTCTATAAGAGAGCAGACTGAGCAAGCAAGTAGAAGCAAGCCAGCAAAGAACATCCTTCCATGGCTTCTGCATCAGCTCCTGCTTTCTTACCTGCTTGAGTTCCAGTCCTTCATCCTTTGGTGATCAACAGCAGTATGGAAATGTAAGCTGAATAAACCCTTTCCTCCCCAACTTGCTTCCTGGTCATGATGTTTTGTCCAGGAATAGAAACCCTGACTAAGACACTAGGTTTAGGTATGGGCCTTGAATTCCTGATCTTTCCAAGATTTTATCATGAATGGGTGTTGGATTTTGTCAAATCCTTTCTCAGCATCTAAAGAGATGATCATGTGGTTTTTGTCTTTGAGTTTGCTTCTATAGTGGATTAAGTTGATGGATTTCCATACATTGAACCATCCCAGTATCCCTCAAATGAAGCCTACTTGATCATGATGGATGATTGTTTTGATGTATTCTTGGATTCCATTTGCGAGAATATTATTGAATATTTTTGCATCAATATTCATAAGGTCAATTGGTCTGAAGTTCTTTTCTTTGTTGGGTCTTTGTGTGGTTTAGTTATCAGAGTAATTGTGGTTTTGTAGAATGAACTAGGTAGTGTTCCTTCTGTCTCTAATTTGTGGAACAGTTTGAAGAGTATTGGTATTAGGTCTTCTTTGAAGGTCTAATAGAATTCTGCACTAAAGGCATCTGGTCCTGGGGTTTTCGTTTTGGTTTGGAGACTAGTAATGACTGCTTCTATTTCTATAGGGATATGGAACTGTTTAGATGGTTTATCTGATCCTGATTTAACTTTGGTATTTGATATCTATCTAGAAAATTGCCCATTTCATCCAGATTTTCCAGTTTTGTTGAGTATAGGCTTTTGTAGTAGGATCCAATGATTTTTGAATTTCCCTCAGTTTCTGTTGTTATTTCCCTTTTCATTTCTGATTTTGATAATTTGTATATGGTCTCTATGTCCTTTGGTTAGTTGGGCTAAAGGTTTATCTATCTTGTTGATTTTCTCAAAGAGTCAGCTCCTGGTTAGGTTGATTCTTTGAAAAGTTCTTTTGTTTCTACTTGGTTTATTTCAGCTCTGAGTTTGATTATTTTCTGCTATCCACTCCTATTCGGTGTATTTGCTTCTCTTTGTTCTAGAGCTTTCAGGTGCTAGTGAATGCTCTCTCCAGTTTCTTTTTGGAAGCACTCAGAGCTATGAGTTTTCCTCTTAGCACTACTTTCATTGTGGCCCATAAGTTTTGGTATGATGTGTCTTCATTTTCATCAAATTCTAAAAAGTCTTTAATTTCTTTCTGATTTCATCCTTCACCAAGTTATCACCAAGAAGAGCATTCTTCTGATTCCATGTGTATGTGGGCTTTCTGTTGTTTTTGTTGCTTTTGAAGACTAGCCTTAATCTGTACTGGTTTTATATGCTGCATGGGATTCTACCAATCTTCTTATATCTGTTGAGATCTGTTTTGTGACTGATTATATGGTTAATTTGGGAGAAGGTTGCATGAGGTGCTGAGAAGGTATATTCTTTTGTTTTAGGATGAAACGTTCTATAGATATCTGTTAAATCCATTCTGTCCATAACTTCTGTTAGTTTCACTGTGTCTCTGTTTAGTTTCTGTTTCCATGATCTGTCCATTGATGAGAGTGGGGTGTTAATGTCTCCCACTATTATTGCATGAGGTGCTTTAGTAAAGTTTCTCTTATGAATGTGGGTGTCTTTGCTTTGGGATTGTAGATGTTCAGAAATGAGAATTATTCTTGGTAGATTTTTTTTTCTTTGATGAGTATGAAGTGTCCTTACTTATCCTTTTTGATAACTTTTGGTTGAAAGCCAATTTTATCCAATATTAGCATGGCTACTCCAGCTTGTTTCTTGGGACTATTTGCTTAGAAAATTGTTTTCCAGCCCTTTACTCTGAAGTTGTGTTTGTCTTTGATACTGAGGTGCATTTCTTATATGCAATGGTGGGTCCTGTTTACATATCCAGTCTGGTTTTTTTTTTTTTTAAATTGGAAAGTTGAGTCCATTAATGTTAATGGATATTAAGGAGTAGTGAATGTTGCTTCCCGTTATTTTTGATGCTATTTTTATATTTGTGTGCTATCTTCTTTAGGGATTATTGAAAGAAGATCACTTCCTTGCTTTTTCTAAGTGTAATTTCCCTTCTTGTATTGAAGTTTTCCATCTATAATCCTTTGTAGGGTTGGATTTGCGGAAAGATATTGTGCAAATTTGGTTTTGTCATGGAATGTCTTGGTTTCTCCATCTATGTTAATTGAGAGTTTTGCTGGATATAGTAGCCTGGGCTGGCATTTGTGTTCTCTTTGGGTCTGTATGACATCTGCCCAGGATCTTCTAGCTTTCATAGTCTCTGGTGAGAAGTCTCATGTGATTCTGATAGGTCTGCCTTTATATGTTATTTGACCTTTTTCACTTACTGCTTTTAATATTCTTTCTTTGTTTAGTGAATTTGGTGTTTTGATTATTATGTGATGGGAGGAATTTCTTTTCTGGTCCAAACTATTTGGCGTTCTGTAGGCTTCTTGTATGTCCCTGGGCATCTCTTTCTTTAGGTAAGGAAAGTTTTCTTCTATAATTTTGTTGAAATTATTTACTGGCAAAAAAAAAAAAAGAAAATATTTACTGGCCTTTTAAGTTGGGAGTCTTCACTCTCTTCTACACCTATTATCCTTAGTTTTGGTCATCTCATTGTTTCCTGGATTTCCTGGACAATTTGGGTTAGGAGCTTCTTGCACTTTGCATTTTCTTTGATTGTTGTGTCAATGTTTTCTATGATATCTTCTGCACCTGAGATTCTCTCTTCAGTCCCTTGTATTCTATTGGTGATGCTTGCATCTGACTCCTGATCTCTTTCTTAGATTTTCTACCTCCAGGATTGTCTCCCTCAGTGATTTCTTTATTGTTTCTATTTCCGTTTTTAGATCCTGGATTGTTTTGTTCAATTCCTTTGCCTGTTTCTTTAGGTTTTCCTGTAAGTTTTTAAGGGATTTTCATTTAAGGGATTTAAGGGCTTCATCTTGTTTACCTGTGTTCTCCTGTATTTCTTGAAGGGAGTTATTTATGTCCTTCTTAAAGTCCTCTATCATCATCATAAGATGTTCTTTTAAATCAGAATCTTGCTTTCCTGGTGTGTTGGGATATCCAGGGCTCACTGTTGTTGGAGAACTGGATTCTGATGATGCCAAGTAGACTTAGTTTCTATTGCTTATATTCTTGTCCTTGCTTCTTGCCATCTGGTTATCTGTGGTATAAGCTGGTCTTACTGTCTCTGACTGTGGCTTGTCCCTCCTGTGCTCCCAGGTACATGGTACTCCTGGAAGAACAGCTCTCTTCTGACAGGTTTTGGATATGGGGTCCTCTGAGTAACTGTAGTGGTCTTTCCTGGCAGTATTTGGGTATGGAGTACTAAGGCTCTGGGCACTGTGGCACAGGATCAGCTCCAGGCACAGAGAGAACATGTATAGTTGTCTCTTGTGAGGCTATGCTAGTGGCTGGCAAATACAGAAGTGGATGCTCACAGGATCCCCAATGAAGGAGCTAGAGAAAGTACCCAAGGAGCTAAAGGGGTCTGTAACCCTATAGGTGGAACAATATGAACTAACCAGTACCCCCAGAGCTTGTGTCTCTAGTTGCATATGCAGTAGAGTTTGGCCTAGTAGGCCATCAATGGGAGGAGAGGCCCTTGGCCTTGCAAAGATTGTATGCCCCAGTACAGGGGAATGCCAGGGCTAAGAAGTGGGAGTGTGTGGGTTGGGGAGCAGGGCAGAGAGAGTGTATAGGGGACTTTCGAGATAGCATTTGAAATTTAAGTGAAGAAAATATCTAATAAAAATAAAATAAAATATGTGTATATAATATATATTTACATACACAGTATATACACACATTATATATAGTATATATACTATATATATATGTACTATATACATATACTATATACACATATACATATATTGTATATAGTACATATATATATTTCAGTATACACATATGTATGATATTCACATATATGAACTAATAGTATGTGATCCAAAAATATAATAGTATCATTATTGAATGATAAGGTATATAGGTGCTGTTATAATTTAGCTTTTAGGCCACAAGATATTAAGCTATAATTATAAGTAACCTATCAAATATATTTATTTAGGAGAGAGAAAAGCTAAGTTACAATATCATTAGTTAAAGAGAAGAAACCACTTATCTCCAGAATATTAAAAGGATCATAAAGAACTATTAAGAATAAGTGTAGTCCCCAAAATTAGTAACTTATGATAAAATAAATATATTTTTTAAAAGACATGGTCTATTAAGATTTTACACAAGGACAAATAGACAGACAGAATCTTCCTTTATCTATTTACCAAGTAGTTTAACTGGTTAATCTATCAAACATTTATGAGAACAATGCCACTTCCCCACAATCTCCTCAAGAAATAGAAATGAAAAGAGAATATTTCATAGCACATCCCATACTTGGAAGGCAGAGGTGGGGTGGTTACTACAAGCTTAAGGCCAGCCTAGAGCAGATATTTAATTCAAACCAACCTGGGCTTCAGACTGAGACCCTGTTTTATAAAGACAAAACAAGAACACTAACTCATTTTTTGACGTCAACGATATCCTAATATTGAAATCAATAAAATATGTGAAAGGAGGAAATTATAAAACAATATCTCTCAGAAACATAATTACCAAAATCCTCAAAAGAAAATGCCAAATTGGAACTAAGGATGCATTAAAATGATATATCACAATCCCATGCCTGCAAATAACTGTTTGAATACTTCAAAATCAATTGATAAAATCTATTACATTGACAGGATGAAAAAAGTTATGTGAGCATATCAATAAGCTGAGATGAAATATTTGACAAAATCTAATAGATTTGTGATCAAATAGCTCAAGAAACTAGAAATAGAGGAAAACACCCTTGACATTACAAATAATATCTATAAAATACCCATAAGCTCACATTCAACTTAACTGAAAACTACATGCTTCGGTCTCTCTGATCAAGAAGAAGATATCACTCTCACTCAATACCATACTAGATATCATAGATCTATAAAAATTAAAATGTAAGAATAAAACTGTCTTTGCAGGTGATATGACAACCTATCGAAAAGTAAGTTACAAAAAATGAAAAACTCTCTTGGAACTAATAATTGCTGCAAGGTTGCGGAATTCAAGGCTAATATACGAAAGCCAATTATCTTATTATTTATCAGTGATGAACAACTGGAAGAAGCCTGCAATTAAAACACACTGACATTTACATTAATACTCTTCAAAATGAAATACATAGTTATAAATATTACCAAATTTGTTCTACATACATATTAGAAAAACCAGAGAATCTGATGGGGAAAAAAATCAAATATCTAAATAAATGAAAAATGTTCATGGATAAGATTCAACTCATTAAAGTCAAATATTGCTAGCTCAGCATATAGACTCAGTGTAACCACAAAGCTCCAGATTGTTATGGATATTGGCAACCTTTTCTACATTTTATATCAAAAGGCAAAAGCTACAGAATTACTGACACAATACAAAAGAAAATTCAGTCTAAGTAGTTGACACTGCATAACTCCAGTAGAAGTATCACAGCTAAGACTGTCATGAAGAAGTAGGCAAATCATAGACTAGTAGAACAAAGTGGAGAACCAGGAAACAATAAATATATCGTCTACACACAAATACTCTCAGTTAATCTTTGGTGATGGAAGAGTCAGTAGAAAAAGTCTCTTCTACAAATTGTACTTGACTGCTATGTTTGAGAAAATGATCTGGACTGTACCTTAGTACTTTCACAAAGAATAACTCACAGACCTAATTGCAGAAGCAAAGGAAAACTTAATCTAAAGCTGTAAAACTTCTAGATGACAAAAATAGGAGGACATCTAAGTGACCTTGAGTTTGACAATGACATTTCAGAAATAACATCAAAAGCACAATGCATGGGAGACGGAAAATTGATTAGTTGGACTTCACCAAAGTTAAAAACTTTAGCTTTGCCAAAGACTTGTTTAAAGAATGAAAAGACAAGGCACAGACTGGGAGAAAAATCTTTGCAAAACACTTATTTGATAAAGGACTTAGAATCAAAATATCCCAAGAACGCTTAAAACGCAACAATAAGCAAACAATCCAATTAAAAAATGGGCAAAAGATCTGAACAGACACTTCATCAAAGATATACAGATGGTAAATAAGCATATGAAAATATGTTCAACAGTACATATCAGTACAAAACTGCAAATTAAAACAACAATAAGATGCCACTACATGTATTTTTAAATGTATGAGAACTTGTTTTAATCAGATATGTTCAGGCGCTTTTGTGGCATAGGAATGACTGCCACTAAAGAAGCTGATTTTAGACTCTCAGATCTCGGAAACAATGGGCACATGGCATGCTGTGCCTAGCCACATGGGGGACACCAGGTCAGCCAGGAGCAGAAGAAACTAGGAATGTATATGTAAAAATCTTGACTGTTACCTGAGCACAAAGAAACAAGCACTGTCAGGCGGATAGGTTTAGAATTGACATATACAACTATAGTAGGCTCTGGGCAAGAGGGAGCTATCCTAAGTTAGCTCATACCTGCCATTGGGTAGCTTGAGGCAGAGGAATACTGACTTTCATTGCAAATGTTCTAGATATGTTCTAGATATTAAGATTGGTTGGTGTGCCTAGGATGGACTCACTCATAAGGAAGTTGTTCATCATCTTTAGGTATTAGCCAACTCTGGAATGAACACTCCTCCTAATTAGCAAGGATCAAAACATCGAAATACCATTAATTACAGAACAGACAAAAGGAAATAAAGCCAAAGCCAAATGATGGCAAGAATGTGGGTACAAAAGTGGTTCATTCATTAGAAAGAAAAAACTTTGCAGAAGAGTGTGGCAGTTGCTTGAAAAGTTGAACATGGGTTCATCCTATTGACTCCAATGAGCTGGATGTCTATGTCCATACAATGTCTTGCATATGAAGGAAAGGTAGCAACCTTCGTCAGAAGTTTAAAGCAATCAAGATGTCTTTCACAGACTAACTCGATTAAAACAGTCATGGAATACCCATTAAGTAGAATATTATTATTCAATGATAAAAGACATGCTATTGGGCCCAAAAAAATCTACAGAGGACCATTAAATGCATTTTCCTAAGTAACAGAAGCTACTCTGGAAAGGCTGCTTCATATATGACTGTACTGGATGACATTCAAAAAGGACAAAATGGTGGGGACAGTAAATAATCAGTCATTGTCAGAGACCTGAAGGTGGGGAGGGAAGAAAGAAATAGATGGACCATGTAGTATTTCTAAAGCAGTAAAGCTCTCCCTAGGATGATAATTAGACTTACTGATATACATTAGTCAAATGAATGGAATTGTACAAAGCCAAGTTGTCTTAGCTAGGGATTTATTTCTGTGAAGAGACACTATGACTAAGGCACCTCTTATAAAGGACAACATTTCATTGGGGCTGACTTACAGGTTCAGAGGTTCAGTCCATTATCATTGGAAGGAAGCACAGCAGTATCCAGGCAGGTATGGCACTCAAGGAGCTGAGAGTTCTACCTCTTGTTCTGAAAGCAGCCAGGGGAAGGCTGACTGCAGGAAACTAGGAGGAAAGTCTCAAAACCCACCCTGACAATGACACGCTTCCTTCAACAAGGCCACACTTCCTAGTAGTGCCACTCTCTGGGCCAAGCTCAAAGCATGCCACAAGGGTAAGTCCTAATATGAATAATGATCTTCAGTTAACATTAACATATCCATATAGATTCAGAAGGTTGAGATGCAATGCCATTGCATTAAGAACCCACATACTCTGCGTGTAGTCATTTAAATCAGAGCATTGTGCGACATGCTTGATCCCAGCTTTTGTGCATCGTTCAACACAATGACTACCTCTCTTGAAGACATTCAAAAGAAACACTTGAGCAGTACAAAGTGAGATGCACACAAAAGGATTTGTGACACCAAGGAGTTGGTGATATGGAAAATAAGAAATTAACTAAAAATACATAATAAAATATGTCCGGTGGAATCTGACAGGAGGTTGTCAATAAGAGCTATGCTATAAATAGGAGCAAGCCCCCAGAATAACACAGAATGAAAGAAAAAAAACATAAATGTACAAGACAGCAAAGTGTTTAAGATACGATCACCTGGTAAAACATGGACACAAATGACAGGTATCAGGTCTGGGTGAGGCATATTCTTATAAGATAAGAGGGAAAGTAGATTGAGGAAGACTCTAAGAAGACCTATTTGCTTATCAAAATGAAACTACAGTACACTGGAAAATTTGAAGCTCACTTGAATAGAACTGTTTGTCCCCCTTGCTTCATGATCTTCCGTGCATTTGATGTACTTCACTTTAATTAGTGATCAGATAATAACTTAGTTCCTCATTGTTTATCTTAAAGATGATAAAGAGACAGCAAGTGAAGGATGTTCGTTGGGACAGTCAGCTCATAATAATATAATGAGCTCAGTGGGCTCTGCTTAGGAGACAGTGATGAGACCTCTGCTGTCACAAACACACAGCAGAAACAATGTTTCCTAAAATTAGCAGCAGTGACAGGGTCAGAAACCCTTACACTCTAACCGTCCCCAGCAAGAAAAGCTGTCCCAAATCACCACTTGTGCTGTTTTGATGGGAATGGGGGCCTTCTTCCTATCAAGACTGCCTCTGTTCTCAGGAAACACTGTCAACTGAGCCCTCACTACTAACAAACCCCAGGAGGAGATGGAAGGCTTTGTCTTTGCCCATGCCTCCAATACTGATGCAGTTCCTCAGTTGTTAAATGAGCCCCTGGGCTGCACATCTGCATTAGGCTGGTAGGGGAGGAAGCTGATGGTGATGCTGTCTGTAATTATGAAAGGGCATGGAGACTTTGTGATGGGAAAAAGCTCTAGAGAATATAAACTGGTTGGGGAAGCAGACAGACAGTTTAGGGTAGAGAGATTAGAATTTAGGGCTTGGCTTCTCTTGTAAGAAGGTACCCTTTTATATGTAAAAGGAAGGAAAAAATGTCTTATTTGGGAGTTGGAGATCAAGCTGAAACAGAAACTAAGGCAAGAGTGGGAACTTGCAAAAAGAATGGATTCTGAATTGGCCCACATGGAGATCACAGAATACAAGTCTCTGGAAATGGGGCAGAAGGCAAGACTGTAAAACTGAGCCTGGAATGAACGCCTAAATTGAGTCACTACATTTGGGTAATACAACCACTTCATCTATAGATTGAGGACTGAAGCGAGATCAGTGTCTTGTGTGTGGCTCTTTGCACTTGCACTGGAATGATGTAGGAAGGCGCAGAACAAATAGCAGTTCCTGGACCGGATTAGAGTGTGCAAGCCAAATGAGAAACATGCATTTTAACTTCTCTGTAAACCTGAGTATGCAGTTTGAGACCCAGAACTGCCTATACTGAATCTTTTCTGCTTGTGTGTATCTGGGTGTCTGTGTGTGTCTGTTTCTGTGTGTGTCTGTTTCTGCGTGCGTGTGCGTGTGCGTGTGCGTGTGTGTGTGTGTGTGTGTGTGTGTGTGTGTGTATGAACACATGTATACACCTGGGTATAAGTATGAGCACCACATATGTACAGGAACAGACGAAGTAAAAAGACAGTATTAGATCCACAGCAGCAGGAATTACACACAGTTATGAGCTGCCATGTAGCTGCTAGAAACCGAACGTGGGACTTCTGCAAGAACAGTAAACAATAACTCCAGCCAGCCACGTGTACAAAATTTTTAAATGCCCTAGCTCTGCCAGTCTTTGGTGATTGAACACGATTCCTTTGACAATCCCTCTAGAATTAATGACACTTTCTGAAATGTGAGAATGAGAGGGCTAATTTGTTTTCTTGGGGTTTTGATGTAATTTTCTAAAGACCGTCCTACATGGTTTCTTCTTTGAGTAAAGCTGCCCATAGTTCCTGCACTAGAAAGCTCTCTCTAAATTATCTAATGATGTTGATGAAAACAATGACAAATAAGTACTTTTTATACTCGGAAGCATAATCGCTTAGTTTCCTGGAGGTAGGGATCCTGATAATAGTTCTTGAGAAAGGGAAAGTGAGCTCTTAGCAGGGAATACTCAGCACTAACATCCCCAGTTGACTCCCACATGCTCATCTGCAATATTCCACTGTTGACTCTAATTCCGTTTCTATAAATTTTCTTTCTAATTTTCTTTCTTCAAGTATTTGTTAAGTCCTCTAAATGCGAGTACTTTTGCTTTGAGCATGGGATGCTAAGACTACAAAACCCACAACTGATGTCTCAAAGAACGCATGAAATGGGAACACATATCATATATTCTGTGGTAAAACTCTAGGGTTTGAAGACATATATAAATAAATTAAGCACAGAAGGGGAGCCTCTTGCTCTCGTTTAGAAGACTCAAGAGCTATTTCACCAACCAGGGTATGCTGGGTCTAAATTGTGCTAAAGGAAAACCAGTGAGTAGAGAAATCTAGGAACATAAAGAACATCCCAGAAGCATACAAAGGTCTAAGCAAAAGCACAAACTTTTGTAGTGGCACTTTCTGCTTAGGAAATGATATGTTGTTCTTTGCTTTAAGGAGAAAATGAAATGTGAGTTTCGATGATAAATCTGGGTTCAAGTTAGAAAGATCTTACAGGCTAGGGATGTAAACCAGTTGTATACACAAGATCCTAGGTCCAATCCCCAATGCCAGAATTATAGAAAAGAAAAGAAAAGAAAAGAAAAGAAAAGAAAAGAAAAGAAAAGAAAAGAAAAGAAAAGAAAAGAAAGAAAAGAGGGGAGGGGAGGGGAAGAGGAG
>NC_034592.1:44049549-44056008 GCF_900095145.1 Mus pahari | reverse complement strand
GAGAAGAGAAGAGAAGAGAAGAGAAGAGAAGAGAAGAGAAGAGAAGAGAAGAGAAGAGAAGAGAAGAGAAGAGAAGAGGAAAGAGGGAAAAGGGAAAAGGGAAAGGGAAAGGGAAAGGGAAAGGGAAAGGGAAAGGGAAAGGGAAAAGGAAAAGGAAAAGGAAAAGGAAAAGGAAAAGGAAAAGGAAAAGGAAAAGGAAAAGGAAAAGGAAAAGATAGAAAGACCTTGTGTGTGGTGCTAAGGCTTGCCATGATTTTAACTCAGTGTGATGGCTTTGGTGTGAAGTAACATGTATTGCTCTTTGAAAAAGAACGCTCTCTGGAACCCATAGGAAATGCAGAGGCAAGAGTAGAAACAAAACATTAACTGACAATAATGCCAGTTAAGAGACTGGTAGAGGAATCTAGGCATCATATACATCACCAAACAAGCAACTGTAATGATGGGACAAGAGAACAGAGTAGAGGCTTTTCCAGAAGTAGAATTCAAAGGGTTTTTGGTAGTAAAGGAGTGTGGAAACGCAGTAAACAGATCGCCTAAGACGGTGCAGTAGAATGTGGGGCTTGACCATGATGGTGACATGTGAAGTCTGAGGGCTATACTGACCCAAGGGATCTCCAGAGCATGAACATGTAGAATTTCTTTAATGCTAACATGGGGTTTCTATGTTCTATGTTATTAGAATCTACTTTCCTATCTATAACGTCGAGTTATTACTTACTATGTTTTATCTGAGCTGTTCTTAACTCCAGTTGACCAGCCCTCAGGGCCATGTTTTCTTGACTCCTAACCCATGGTGTCTCTCTCCTCCTTCACTTTTTTCTCCCCCTAATGGTTCTCCTCTGCCCCACCCCCAGACGCAGGAACTCTAAAAACTGCTTACATCTCTTCTGCCAAACTATTGGCTGATGGCATCTTTATATACCAATCAGAAATAACTTGGGGGCCAGGTCCCATAGCGTCACTTGGGTCTATGTGAGGACTCTGTGTCAACCAGGATTTGAGAAACCAGTATTAGCATTAAAAGACAAGCAACATAAGTCCAACCCACTACATGAATATGTGGACCTAGCCATATAGATACATGCACAGAACTAATATCTGAAATCTTAGCAATATATAAACCCACCATTAGGAAGTTATAATGAGAGTACCAGAGAGATGAAACTAGAAACTGAATGTAGTCTACGTATATCCCATGTTGTCCACTGCGAAGCATCATGATAGATGAGCTATGATGGAGCAAGAAAGGGGAAAGTGCATGTCTGCACCAAGGCGTAATTACGGTGCTGTGTTGGTAAGTGCACAGGACAGTTATAAGTGGACTAAATCACAAGTTCTTAAAGATAGCAGTTGATGGTAACATTTCTTTCTTCGGAATGGGTTACACCAGATGTGTAAGATGATGACAAGATACATTTTATTAAAGCATGTAATGCCCATTTAATGAATAGCATTGGTACTATTCAATCGACTATTCACAGTAAAAGAAAGAGAAACTGGTGACATTTGAGTTAATGTAAAAATAGATACACTATAACATTTTAAGGGCACCGCTAAGTCTTCATTATTTTAAGTTAAGAAATATCTATAAGATATGAAAGAAAACATTGTTTAAAGAAGAAAATACCCAGAAATAAAAGCAAGTGAATGAGTCATATTTTATGATTCTTTTAATATCTGTCTTTTACTAGTATTTTACTGCTAAAATAGACAGAGTAAGAAGGAGGAGGGTAGAGTGAACACATTAGAGGATGAATTCATCAATTCATAACAATGCACAGGTTTGCACCAGAGGAATAATTAACTTAGTAACTCAGAAAATAAGCATCTAGGCTTATTATTTTAATCCATTCGACATTTTTTCAATGTAGTTTTGAGGTGTTTACTATATGCCAGACATTGTTCAAGGGGTTAGAATACAGATATGCTAGTGAACAAGACATGGGCATTCCTGTCTTTGTCAACATTGCTGAATATGTAAGTAAAGTAATCCATTCATAGATGACAGTTGTAGAGTGGATGCCAAAGTGGATGCCCAAGAGAAGTAGGAACAGGTTTAGGGAGTGTGTGGAGTAGGCAGTGGTTGTAGAAATTGAGGTCAGGAAAGTTCTCACTGAAAAAGCGGCATTTAAGTTGGGCCTTCCTGAATGTTTGATGGATCCATGCACATACTGATGGGAAGACTGGTATTCAGGTGACAGCTTTAGTAAGTGCAAATCCGAGATGTGAAGTGTGCTTTTGTTCTGGGAGAACAGAGAGAGCTGAGGTATCTTGACTGCAGTAGAGTATGAAACTGAAGAGAGTGCAGGTCACAAGGAAAGGCTGAGCTGGACCAGGTTCTGGGAGTCCCTGGAGGCAATGGTGAAAACCCAGCAGCTTCCTGATACTGATGAGGATCCTAAGCAAAACTGCAAGAAATCTGCACTCCTGTGCCACAATGGGATACATTACTAGCACAGTCTCAGTGAGAAGCTTCACAAACAGGAAATGGCTTTCTTGCTTGAGCTGTATACATAATTGTTAGGCAAAATTCTAAATATGTCTCCCAGAACTCAAATTTTCTGATTATTCAGTAATGATGTAAATTCTACTCAATAGACAAAATTCAGGCTACTAATTAGTTGACTTTTAAGAGTTTGTCTAAAATTATTTGGGTAGCTCCAACATAATCCTATGAGCCCTTTACAAAGAGAACAAGGTTGGGAGTTGTAGCCTTCCCACCATACTATAAAACTAGAAGATAACAAATATGAATTATATTAGGCCGCTAACTCATGGTATTTTACTGTTGTAACAATACAAAAACCAGGGCAGATGTTTCCTGCTATGATGATAATGTACTAAACCTCTAAACTTTAAGCCAGCTCCAGTTAAATGTGTTCCTTTATAAGTGTTGCTGTACTTATGGTGTACCTTCACAGCAATGAAACCCTAACCAAGACATTTGGATAAAATAAAATTTAATTATTATAAGTTACATTTGTGACTATTTGTCTCTGTATATAAAAACTACTGTGGTTTATTACAAAAATGAGATTTCTCCAAATTAATTGCTAAACTTTTTATATCCTTATATTTAATAAGCATGGCTTTATTTTTGATAATTATATTTCAGTTCAGAAAACATAAAATATGTTAAATATCTGTAAAATAATTCAACTATACAAACTTATACTTCCTTTTAATTAAAGAATATGTAACATAGCTATATCCTTAAAATTAATATCAACAATAATTGGTGATTTTAGAAACACTCATTGATATATAAATCTGAGAATATTCCCATCAAGGGGATGAAGGGATGAGTCTGAATCCCCAAGTGTAACTCTACCCCTTTACCATCAATATGTATTAAGATGTCAGTTAAGTTAACTTTTAAGATTCTGATGGAGTTCAACCACAAACTTAAGAGATGCTGCCAAAGGGGGAAAGTGGTTCTGGAAAAGGAGGGAAAGGAATTGCAGCCTGTGGGAGTGACAGTACTAAAAAGAAGTCTCAGGGTCCTAAAGGTGGTGGCAATGCAGTAAATGTCAGACACACTCTATGTGTAAAACATGGGAATCATGGAAACCATCGAAAAGTTAAAGTCTAAGAAGAGATTCAATGAAGTGGCCACCCAATATAGTGAAGATAAAGCCAGACAAGGGGGTGGCTTGGGTTGGATGACCAGAGGATCCATGGTGGGGCCATTTCAAGAAGCAGCATTTTCCTTGCCTGTAAGTGGGATGGATAAGCCTGTGTTTACAGACCCACCAATTAAAACAAAATTTGGATGTCATATCATTATGGCTGAAGGGAGAAAATAAAATCNATCACTGGGAATAGAGGCCCCTTGGTCTTGCAAACTTTATATGACCCAGCACAGGGGAAGGCCAGGGCCAAGTAGTGGGAGTGGGTGGGGAGGGGAGCAGGGGAGTGGGGGTATAGGGAACTTCGGGATAGCATTTGAAATGTAAATTAAGAAAATAATAATAATAATAATAAAAAGAAAACCCAGGACACAAGAATGAATTAACAATAGAGAAAAGATCCTTTTTTTTTTAGTTAAATGAGAAAACAATAAAGAAAAATAACTAACTATGGAAATTTTGCATATGATAACACATTTCAAATAATTTTCATTCTAATAGATTCAGAAAGCCTAAAATTCATTAGAAAAATACAACTTTTTATAAGTAATATGTGAAGTAAAATGCTACAGTGAAATTTAAACTTCTATGAAAAACATAAATATTGGCAGGGTTATTGGGTAGAAAGGACAAATTTTCTGGTTCACCCAAATGTCCCTGGATGTATTCTTTGCATTTAGTGTTATTATATAGCATGGAATTGAAAGATGACCTGTGTCTTAATGATGTTTTTATGAATATTATGTAAACATGGGTAATTATTGTCTATAGCCTCTTAATGACATGAAATATTCTTATATACCACAAACCTTAATTAAGCCACAGTGATAACTCCCTTCTGAACATCATGAACACAGGGTCTTTCTTACAGTAGCTTTTTTTTTCCCCAGTGCATTGTATGCACATATGTAAGCCCATGTCACTGACGTCAGAACACAGACTGAGCGTTTCCAGTAAAGACAGCTGGGCTATTTTACAGCCTATCTAAAGATAGTGAGAGTTGCCCCCACAAGTTCTAGTCTTCAGTGAAGATTATGAAGTACAGTCAGAAATAAATAGCTTCATTCAGACAGGAGCTTAAAAACACCAGATTGATCCATGAGTTTTAAACAGTGTTCAACAGCAGCTGACAGTGGCATCCTGTGGAGCTCAAAGGATGTTCTTGTCTTAGTTGAAACAGGCCTTTCAAACACAACCATCATTTAGAGCACTCAAGAAAGCCTGCCTTGCCGGGCGTGGTGGCGCACGCCTTTAATCCCAGCACTCGGGAGGCAGAGGCAGGCAGATTTCTGAGTTCGAGGCCAGCCTGGTCTACAAAGTGAATTCCAGGACAGCCAGGGCTATACAGAGAAACCCTGTCTCGAAAAAAAAAAAGAAAGAAAAAAGGAAAAGAAAGCCTGCCTTTTTCTCCTGTGGGTTTTACTCCATTCTCTCCTTAAAACTTTCCTATGTACTTAATCAACTCAGCAAAATCCAGTCTAATCATCCATATAAATTTCTAATATTTAGACAACCATTTATCATATGACTGAACACTTGGCAAAAATATAGTAATCTTCCTAGCTTCCCAAAAGTACAAAATATCATAACAATAAATTATGAATACATCTTTTCTTTTTGGACCATTTTAATTTAGACTATTGCATTTCCCCACTGCAGGCAAGAAGTGTCTTAATGAATGAATATCACTCTTGACTGCAATTGCCTGTTTTTTTTAAATTCATTGTAAATAATTTAATAAGGTTCTATTGAATACTTACTAACCTGTACCAGGCTCTGTACTTGGCACTTGGAATAAACAGATTAATAAAATGCAGTCCTTGCTCAAGAAAACGTTATAATCTATTTAGTAACTAATTACACACACTCTCATCAACTAATGAACAGATGCCTACTGAAAGCCGTGTCTACATTAAGTTCAGTGTAATCTGAGAATGGGAAATTTCTCAACAGATTATGACCCAATCCTTTCCCCTAGTCTCAAATGGGTTGTTTATCATCTATTATTTATCAATTGATCTCTGAAGATGAACTAAATTAATGTATTTTGCTGCTGTCATCGTAAAGGTAATCATCCATCCCTAAGTTGAAATGTGCCAAGGCCCTCACCATTGTGATCATTAAACAATACTTGTAGAGTGTATAAAACTTCAACACCATTTCCACAAGCTTGAAACAAGTTCAAACAGAGACAATTTGGCTACATAAGGCTAAACTTCTAAGTATATTAGTATCCCCTAAAGTAAAATATTTTTCAAACATATTTCTCACATTGCACTTAAGTGTATTCTGGTAAGAGTATTTTTTTAATGTGTCTATTATTCAAAGTAATAAACAATTCTTTGTTGAATCCCTTTCAGATTTATAGAGAATTAAGGTATTTTATTCAAACATGTCCATTTTCTGTTTGGGTTATTTTTTTTATTCATTTTACATCCCACTTACCGCCTCCCCCAGTCACCCCTTTCCACAATCCTTTCCACATAGCTTCTCCTTCTCTGAGAGGGTGGAGGCTCCCTGGACATCCCCCTACCCAGGAACATTAAATTCCTGCAGGGGTAGGTGAATCCTCTCCACTGAGGCCAGACAAGGCAGTCCAGCTAGAAGACCAAAAATTCAGGTGACAGCAGATGCTGGCAAGGATGTGGAGAAAGAGGAACACTCCTCCATTGCTGGTGGGATTGCACGCTTGTACAACCACTCTGGAAATCAGTCTGGTGGTTCCTCAGCAAATTGGACATAGTACTACCGGAGGATCCAGCAATACCTCTCCTGAGCATATATCCAGAAGATGTTCCAACTGGTAATAAGAACACATGCTCCACTA
>NC_034592.1:44045622-44048784 GCF_900095145.1 Mus pahari | reverse complement strand
AGCTGACGGGGTCTGCAACCCTATAGGTGAACTAACCAGTACCGCCAGAGCTCATGTCTCTAGCTGCATATGTAGCAGAAGATGGCCTAGTCAGTCATCATTGGGAAGAGAGGCCCCTTGGTCTTGCAAACTTTATATGCCCCAGTACAGGGGAACACCAGGGCCAAGAAGTGGGAGTGGGTATTTAGGGGAGCAGGGGGGTAGGGTATAGGGGACTTTGGGGATAGAATTTGAAATATAAATGAAGTAAATACCTAATAAAAATTGAAAAAAAAGAAAGTAAAAAAGATAGTCCAGCTAGAAGAACATATCCTGAATACAGGCAATAGGTTTTGGAATAGCCCCCTGCTCCATTTTTTAGGGACCCACATGAAGACCAAGCTGCACATCTGATAAACATGTGCAAGGAGGCCTAGGTCCAGACCATGTTTACTCTTTGGTTGGTGCTTCAATCACTTGAGAGTCCCAAGGGTCCATGTTAGTTGACTCAGTTGGTCTTCCTGTGGAGTTCATATCCTCTTAAGAGCCCACAATTCTATCCCCTACTCTTCCATAAGAATCCCTAATCTCCAACCACTGTTGGGCTACAAGTGGCTGCATCTCTCTGAGTCATCTGCTAGGTAGAACCTCTCAGAGGACAGCCATTCTGCAATCCTGTTTGCAAGCATAACAGAGTATTATTAATAATCTCAGGGATTGGTGCTTGTCCATGAGATGGGTCTCAGCTTGAACTGGTTATATGTTGGCCATTACTTCAGTCTCTGCTCCTTCCCCGTCTCTGCATTTTCTTGTAGAGAGGGTAAAGTTTGAGTTAGAATTTTATGGGTGTGTTGGTGTACTGCCCGGTTTTATGTGTCAACTGGACACAAGCTGGAGTTATCAAGGAGAAAGAAGCCCCCCTTGAGGAAATGCCTCCATGAGATCCAGCTATAAGGCATTTTCTCAATTATTGATCAAGGATCAAGGGGAAGGGTCCAGTCCATTGTGGGTAGTACCATCCCTGGGCTGGTAGTCCTGGGTTCTACAAGAAAGAAAGCTGAGAAAACCACAGGAAGCAAGCCAGTAAGCAGCGCCCCTTCATAGCCTCTGTCTGCAGCGGTTCCTGCCTCCAGGTTCCTGCATTATGTGAGTTCCAGTCCTGACTTCCTTTAGTGATGAACAGCAATGTGGAAGTATAAGCTGAAAAAACTCTTTCCTCCCCAACTTGTTCCTTGGTCATGATGTTTTGTGCAGGAATACAGACCCTGACTAAGACAATTGGTGTCCATATCACTCCACTGGGTTTCCTGTCTGGCTACAGGAGGTGGCCTCTTCAAGTTCCATATCCTCAGTGCTGTGAGTCACAGCTAAGATCATCCCCACTGATTCTTAGGCACTTCCCTTACCCCAGGACGTTATCAGATCCTAGAGAGGCACTCCCCCACCTCCCCAGACCCATCTGCTGCAGCTTTATATTCATTCTCATGGCAATCTGGCTATCTTTCCTGTCTCTCCCCACACCTGATCCTGAATCCCCCATTCCCTTCTCCATACTCCCTCCTACTCAGTTCCCTCCCTCCATCTGCCTCTTATAACTATTTTATTCTGCCCTTCTAAGAGAGATTAAAGCACAATTGCTTGTTCCTTCCTCCATGTTTAGTGTCTTTGGGACTGTGGAGCGTAGCATGGGTATCCTGCATTTTATGGTTATTATTTATACATACCATGCACGTCCTTTTTAGGACAGAGCTACCTCAAGATGGTATTTTAAAATTCCATCCATTTGCCTGCAAAATTCATGATGTCTTTGTTTTTAATAGCTGAATACTATTCCATTGTGTACATGTACCACACTTTCTTTTTTTAAAAGATGTATTTATTTATGTATATGAGTACACTGTAGCTGTACAGATGGTTGTGAGCCCTCATGTGGTTGCTGAGAACTGAATTTCAGGCCTCTGCTCACTCCAGTTGGCCCCACATCTGGCCCAAAGTTTTATTTACTATTATAAATAAGTACACTGTAGCTGTCTTCAGACACACCAGAAGAGGACATCAGATCTCTTTATGGGTGGTTGTGAGCCACCATGTGGTTGCTGGGATTTGAACTCAGGACCTTCATAAGAGCAGTCAGTGCTCTTACCTGCTGAGCCATCTCACCAGCCCCCTGTTCCATACTTTCTTTATTCATTCTTCAGTTGAGAGATATCTAAGTTGTTTCCAGTTTCTGGTTATTATGAGTAAAGCTGCTATGAACATAGTTGAGCAAGTGTCTTTGTGGGATGGTAGAGCATCTTTGGGGTATACACCCAGGAGTGGTATAGCTGGGTCTTGAAGTAGAACAGTTTCCAGTTGTCTGAGCAATCAACAAATTGATTTCCAAAGTGATTGTACAAGTTTACACTCCCACCAGCAATGTAAGAGTGTTTCTATTGCTCCATTTCCTCACCAACATACTCTTTCTCTTGTCTTTTTGATATTAGCCATTCTGATGGATATAAGGTAGAAACTTAGAGTTGTTTTGATTTGCATTTTGCTGATGAATAAGGACTTTTAACATTTCTTTTTTTTTTTTTAGAGAATTAAATCGTTTATTGAGTACACATGATAATGGTTGATACACAAGCTTCATTCCCATCTGTTATTTTATCTGATACCATTATTCAATTTTGATATTGCATAGGGTGTGCGAACAACCATTTTATAACCAAATTGTGACCTTGCTTGGATGACCCTTTCAAAGGTGAAACTCATTAAAAGTTACAACAGTAACTGGCAGTTTAACAACATCAAGGTTTTTGAAGACAATGGCTTCTCCACCAAAGCAACCACAAATAAATTCCAAATGGAACTTGGCACCACCCTGAAGGAACTCTAGCTTCACACTGTTGGGGAAGTTTACCAAGATGGCTTCAGAATAGACTAACTTGACACAGCACATTAAAAAAAAAAAGACACATTTATTCAGGGTCATGATCAGACCATTACATTTAGCGATCAACAGCATGGGTGTAAAATGTCTACAGTAAAACCTTTTGTTGGAATGCTTTACACTTTCCACAAAAACTAAAATGACCTGATATACAATTAGTCACAAATACAGTCCTGGAGTTTTTGCCCACACACATGAGTATTGTCTAAACCATGTCTTCTTTGTAGCAGCTAGGCCCTGCCACCACTGTG
>NC_034592.1:44036943-44044652 GCF_900095145.1 Mus pahari | reverse complement strand
CTCGGCAACGTCAAAGAGCAGAAAGCTTAACATTTCTTTAAGTGTTTCTTAGCTATTTGAGATTCCTCTGTTGAGAATTCTGTTTAGTTTTGTACCCCATTTTTTTTTTAAATTGGGTTATACTTTGTTAGGGTTTTACTGCTATGGACAGACACTATGACCAAGGCAAGTCTTGTAAAGAACAACATTTAATTGGGGCTGGCTTGAAGGTTCAGAGGTTCAGTTCAGTATCATCAAGATGGGAAAATGGCAGCATCAAGGCAAGCATGGTGCAAGAGAAGCTAAGAGTTCTACATCGTCATCTGCAGGCTGCTAGCAGAATACTGGGTTCCAGGCAGCTAGGGTGTTTGTCTTAAAGCCCACACCCACAGTGACACACTTATTTCAACAAGATGATACCTCCAAATAGTGCCACTCCATGGGCCAAGCATATTCAAACCATGACAGGTTATTTGTGTTGCTGGTGTTTAACTTCTTGAATTCTTTATAAATTTTGGCTATTAACCCTCCATCAGATGTAAAGTTGGTGAAGACTCCTTCCCAATCTATAGGTTGTTGTTATGTTCTATTGACAGTGCCTTTGCTTTACATAAGCATTGCAATTTCATGAGGTCCCATTTATCAATTGTTGATCTTAGAGCCTAAGCCATTGGTGTTCTAATCAGGCAATTTTCTCATGTGTGAATACATTCAAGGATGTTTTCCAGTATTTTTTTCTATGAGATTTAGTGTATAAGTCTTATGTTGAGGTCCTTGATCCACTGGGACTTAAGTTTTATGTAGGATGATAAATATGGATCTATTTGCATTCTTCTATATGTAGACATCCAGTTAGACTAGCAACATTTGTTGAAGATGCTTTCTTTTTCCATAGTATTATTTTGGTTTCTTTATCAAAAATCAAGTGTTCATTGGTTTGTGGGTTTTATTTCTGGGTCATCCAGAAGTGAGACATCCAATTAGACCAGCACCATTTGTTGAAAATACTTTTTTTTTTCTTTCTGTTGTATGTTTTTGGGCTTCTTTATAAAAAACCAAGTGTCCTTAGGTGTGCAGATTTATTTCTGGATCTCTGATTTGATTCCATTGATCAACATGTCTGTTTCTAGACCAATACCATAAGTTTTTATCACTATTGCTCTGTAGTATAGCTTGAGGTCAGGAATAGTGATTCCTCCCAAATTTCATTTATTATTCAATACTGTTTTGCTATCCTGGGTTTTTTTCCATATGAAGTTGATAATTGTTCTTTCAGGGTTTATAAAAATTGTGTTGATGGAGTTTGCATTGAATCTGCAGATTGCTTTTAGTAAAATGGCCATTTTCACTATGTTAATCCTGCCTATACATGAGTATGGGAGATCTTTACATATTTTGATATCTTTTCCAATTTCTTTCTTCAGAGACTTGAAGTTCTTGACATACAGATCTTTCACTAGGTGTTAGAGTTACACCAAGATATTTCATATTATTCATGGCTATTGTAAAGAGCATTGTTTACCTAATTTCTTTCTCTGCCCATTTATCATTTGCAAAAAGGAGAGCTATTGATTTCTTTGAGTTAATTTTGTATCCAGCCACTTTGCTGAAGGTGTTTATCAGCTGTAAGAGTTCTCTGTAGAATTTTTGGCATCGTTTATATATAGTGTCATATCATCTGCAAATAGCAATACTTTGACTTCATCCTTTCCAATTTGTTTCCCCTTGATCTCTTTTATTTGTCTTTTTGCTCTGGCTAGAACTGATAAGATACAAGGTGATTTTTTTCGGGGTTTTTGTTTGTTTGTTTGTTTTGTTTGTTTTCTTGTTTTGATTTGTTTGTATCTGTTGAAGCTTACTTCATGATGGATATTCTCAAGTTTGGAGAAGGATCCATGAAGTGCTGAGAAGAAGATATATTCTTCTGTATTCGGGTGACATAGTCTATAGATGTATATTAGGTCCATTTGATTCATAATAGTTATTTTCGTTATTTCTCTGTGTTGTTTTGTCTTCGCAACCTGTCAGTTGGTGAAAGTAGAGTATTGAAGTCTCACACTATTAATGTGCGGGGTTCAATATGCAATTCAAGCTTTAGCAGTGTTTCTTTTACAAAATGTGAGTGCCCTGGTGTTTGGGTCATAGATGTTCAGAATTAAGGCATCAACTTGGTAGAATTTTTTTCTTTGATGAGTATGTAATATCTGCATAAATAACTGCAGCTTGTTTCTTGGGTCTGTGTACTTGGAAAACATTATTCCAGCCTTTCGCTCTGAGGAATTATCTACCTTTATTGCTCATGTATGTTTCTTGTATGCAGCAGAATGATGAATCCTGTTTTTGCATCCATTCTGTTGGTCTGTGTCTTTTTATTGGGGAATTGAGTCCGTCGATGTTGGGAAATATTAATGACCAGCGATTGTTAATTCCTGTTATTTTGATGTTGGTGGTGTTAGTTGTATACGTGTGTGTGTGTGTGTGTGTGTGTGTGTGTGTTTCTCCTGTTTTTGCTGGATTTGAATTACTTATTTCCTATGTTTTCTTGGATGTAATTATTCTCCTTGGCTTGAAGTTTTCCTTCTAGTATTTTCTGAGGGCTGGATTTGTGGATAGATATTGTTTGAATTTGGATTTGTCATGAAATAATTTGTCTTCTTTATCTATGGTGGCTGAGAGTTTTGCCTAGTAGTCTAGGTTGGCATCTCTGGTTTGGTTTTGTTTTGTTCTGTTCCATTTTGTTTTGTTTTGTTTTTAGAGGTTGCAAAGTATCTGTTGTAGCCCTTTTTGCTTTTAGAGTTTCTGGTGAGAAATCAGGTATAATTCTGACAGATTTGCCTTTGTAAGTTACCTGCCCTTTTTCCCTTGCAGTTTTTAATATTCTTTCTTTGTTCTGCAGTTTTAGTGTTTTGATTATGTGTGGGGAGGATTTTCTTTTATGGCCCAGTCTAATTAATTAGTATTCTGTAAGCTTCTTGTATGTTTGTAAGCATCTCCTTCTCTAGGTTGGAAAAGTTTTCTTCTATGACTTTGTTGAAAATGTTTTCTGATCCTTGGAGCTGGGACTCTTCACTTTCTTCTATTCCTATTACTCTTAGGTTAGGTCTTTCCATGATATTCCAGATTTCCTGAATGTTTTGTGTCAGGAATTTTTTAGATTTAACATTTTCTTTTTTTTTTTTTTGGTTTTTCGAGACAGGGTTTCTCTGTATAGCCCTGGCTGTCCTGGAACTCACTTGGTAGACCAGGCTGGCCTCGAACTCAGAAATCCGCCTGCCTCTGCCTCCCAAGTGCTGGGATTAAAGGCCTGCGCCACCAGGCCTGGCTTAACATTTTCTTTGACTAATGTATCAATTTCTTCTACTGTATCTCCTATGCCTGAAATTCTCTCTTCCATCCCCTGTACTCTGTTGATAATATTTGCATCTGTTGTTCCTGTTTTCTTCCCTAGGTTTTCCATCTCCAGATTTCCCTCAGACAGTGTTTTCTTTTTTTCCTCTTTCATGTCTTGCACAGCTTTATTTATTTTCTTCATCTGTTTAATTGTGTTTTTCCTGTATGTCTTTAATGGATTTATTTGTTTCCTCCTTAAAGACCTCTCCTGTTTTATTGTATTTTTTTAAATTTTGTTAAGGGATTTATTCATTTATTCTTTAAAGGCCTCTATCATCTGTATAATATTGGATTTAAGGTAATATTTTTGTGCTTCAGTTGTTTTAGGATATTCAGGGCTTGCTAGTAGGGTAGCTGTGCACTGAAGGTAACAAATTGCCCTGGCTTTTGTTGATTATATTCTTTCAAGGACCTTTAGCCATCTGAATGACTTTGGTCGCTGGATATTCTGTTCGTGTTGTAGTAGACATTGGGAAGGGGCTTAACCTCGAGGTTCCTAGTGTGGCAGGCCTCTGATGGGTGGTATCTTTGAGCTGTATGGTTCAGGATCCTCAGGTCTGATAAAGGTGGACAGAGGAGTGGTTGGAAAATAGAGATCTGCTGGGGATAGCAGGCTGCTCAGTGTGGACTCAGTGAGCAGAGATCAAACATGCAATTTTAAATAAATAATTTGATATTGTTGAAAAAAATAGTGTTCCTTTCCTCTGACATTTCTGAACTGAAAACAGAAGAAATAAAACCCCAGTCCTCTCTGTATATGAAACCCCTTGCTTCTGAGAAGATGCAAAGAAAATGCCTTCCATAATTATCATCTTTTCTCCGGAAAATACTGAAAATCAGTAAGTTCTCATCTTTTTTGTTGGTGCCAAAGTTTTATAAAAATGATAGAATGAAATTCATGCTTTTACATAATTACTGCTATATTTTCCATAACCTAATAAAGTTCTTTATTTTAATAAAACTCTAAGCTGACCATACATGATTGTTAGGTTCCATATCAATTGTCCCTCATTAATGTTGCAGAAAAGCGATTAGCATTTTGAGGCAAACAAGGTGTACTTAGTTAGTGGGACATGACCCCGCTGTCACTAAATTATATCTATGATTAATGATCTTATCCAGTTTAAAGTTTGAATCACAATAAATAGATTATAAGTGAACATGGGGGAGGGATATTGGAATAGCGAAAGATGCACCTTAAGACTTGAATTGCATATGCCATTGTTCAATATTGAATTCAGCTCATAGTACATTTGACCTCAAGGTTGATGCTCAAATTCCAAGACACATAAAAATCATCCAGGGTGATTTTTACAAACCCTAATGTTTGGGTTGCAACTCAGACTAATTAAATTCTCTAGAGGTGAGACCTGGGTGCTATAAGGTTTTCAAAGAATAAATGCCATAATAATATCCACATTTAAAAAATGAAATTGGATTCATTAAAAAATAAATAAAACCAAAAGCCAGAAGATCTTTATTTATATGCATTATGATGAAGACTTTCAGTATTTTGTGTCTTGCCACCACAGTGAAAATTATTTTACCATTGCATAGTAGTTAGTACACATTAAGTAGAGAATGTTTGAGCATTAGTTCTTGGCTATTTAGTTTGTCATTGGAAATATCATTGTGTTCTTTGAAAGACAGGCTTATTTCTCTTGGAATAAAAATAGAATTTGAATAAGATTTTCAACCCACCCTGTTTCAAATTCCTTGTTAAAGAACTTAGAACTTAAACTTCCAATGTGTCAGAAAGGCCATCTTGGGGCAGGAGAGACAGCTCCCTGGCTATGTGCATATATAGTTCTTGCAGATGGCAAGAGTTCAGTTCCTACCACGCGCATTAGATACCTCACAACTGCCTATAACTCCAACTCAAAACAATCTGAAGCCATCTTTCAGCCTCAGCAAACACCTGAACTCAGATGTAAAAACCCACAATGAAATGCACACATGTGCACATAACTAAAAAAATTTTTAAGTTAGGTTTGTATACCTACCCTCCCCACCTCAACTCCTATAGCAATAATACTCAGCACCCCTAGCCTTGTGGGATCCAATCCAGACAATCATCTCAACTACAAACTGCAGACTAGGAGGGAACGAGACACCAACAACAAAATCCAAGTCTTCCAATATGAGGATACCAAACCATCAAGCCAGATAATCTGCTGGTGGCCTGCATAATGTCCAGCAGAAAGGTTAGGCTTGGGATCAAATGAAACCTTCAAAAACCCCAGGAAAAGTTGTGGAAGTGTGGGAATATTTTTATCAGTGGTATGTGGCATGATCTTACTTGAAGAGAAAGAAGAATAATTTGCTGATTATGGAGCAAGAAAGATAGAGTGCACTGGCTCTCTGAGGCCTAACATAATTTCTGCACACCTTGCTTACCTTGCTGGGTAAGTCCTGAGGAGGCTGTAGTAGAGGAAAAAAAGGCTGTTGAGCCAGTCTGAGACCCTCAGCTGAGTTTTTCCTGTCGAGGATCAGAATAATCCTGACCAAGATTTTTCAGTGGAGCATTCGACCACCACTGGTGCCAAAGTGAACTCCTTGGGGAGAGTTTGGAGCACAGGCATTGAAACAGACAGAGTGTGGGCAGGGTCCCAAGGCCAGGAGGAAGGAGAACAGCATCCCTACCCAGAAGGAGGATGTTATGCCTTAAAACAAAAATGCTACATGTTTGATTTACCAAAGAAAGACTCAGGAGCCAGAGGCAGTAGTGAAAGTCAGCTGGCTCCTGGCTCCTGGTGAGAGGCAGAGAAAGCACCCAGCTGACCTTTCTCCTCCTTCTACATCTCCCAAGTTAATGGCTCTTTTTCCTTCTCCACAATGTCTTAAATACCCTGCAACTCAAAGTCCCTTCTTTCTCTTTTTTTAACGTTCGCTCTCTGTAAAAGGATCACTTGCTCTACCTCTTGACCTATTGATAAATTTATTTAGTTCTTGTTTACAGGAAGTTCTGAGGTTAAAGGTGTGTGTTAGGGCTGAGCCACACCATAGCTACTTGTTTAAAGTAAACAGAAAGCTTTTGGAAGAAAGCTGTGTGTCACATATGCAGCAGATGAGCTGCTTGGTCTTCCTGTGGGTCCCCCAAACAACTGGAGCAGGACCTGTCCCTAAGCCTGTTGTTTACTTGCCTGACTGTGGATCCTGCACACCTAAATTGACAGTCTTGTCTGGCCTTGGAGGGAGATGTGTCTAGTCCCACAGCAACTTGATGTGTGGGGTGCGGTGATAGGGTGGGGGGTATTAGGGGATGGGATAGGGGATAAGGGGATTGATACGCAGAGGGGGACTTCCCCATCTAAGGGAAATGAGGGCATAATTTACATGAGGGGGTACTGAGAGAAAAGGAAGGGCTGATATTGGATTGTAAAGTGAATAATAAATTTAGTAATAATAATAATAATAATAATAATAATAATAATAATAATAAATAGTGTTGTGCTAAAGCTGAGCCACACTACAACAAAAACAGGTTTTTCTAGTTCACAATTTCAGGGTTCACAATGTGAACAAATATATGGCTTTGAGAAAGCACCAAGAAGCAACAGAATTGTGAAGAAAGTTGGTCCCCGCCCTGAAGAACAGGAGGTATAGAGAGAGGCCTCATAGAGATGGATGGCCCCACAGGACAGCCCAAAGCAGAGAGGCCTACAAAATCCATTCCAGAATAAAAAGGGGTGGCGTTAGACCTGCTTTCTTTTACTTAAAAAGCAAGTAAATCCTTAAAACAAAAATCCTAAATAATGAATGTAGATCAAATGATAGAGTTTGTTTTATGTTTTAAAAAAGCACATGATGACCGGGTCACCTAGGGCGCAGATTCTGTGGACACCCCCACAGTCCCTAGCGGAGTGCCCAAGTGATCTTAGGATCACTGGTGAGTGGAACACAACTTCTGCTCCAATCCAGTCGCACACAGGACCTGAGACAGCATTAGGGAAGCAGAGAACCGGCCTGACCAGGGGCACAAATCCCTTCCGGTCTGCACCAGCACCGAGTCACCTAGGGCTCGAATTCAGCGGACACCCCCATGGTCCCTAGCAGACCGCCCAAGCGATCTTAGGATCACTGGTGAGTAGAACACAACAGCTGCTCCAATCCAATAGTGACAAGCCTGTGACAGCAGGAACAAGGACACCAAAGCCTTTCCTGACCAGAGGCTCAGGTTCCTTTTAATCAGTTCAGGTTTGCCTTGATTTCAAACAGACCAGACAACTCCACGGTCCTCAAAGGAGACACCACTTCCACACACTGTAACATACCCAGGATCTTAGGACAACAGATTCCCAGGATAACAGGAGCTGGGTCACACTAGTATTTGAGTGTCT
>NC_034592.1:44033199-44036932 GCF_900095145.1 Mus pahari | reverse complement strand
AAAAAAAAAAATCCCCCTTTTATTAAGAAAACAACTTTATTTACTAGAAAAATCAGAACAAATAAATTATGTATTTGTTGGCAACATGGGCCTTTACCTGCTGAGGCCTCTCGTTTATTGACCACTTTATATCTTATTCGGAATGTAGTCAGTCGGGTATCTAAATTTAAAAGCTAAATGGTCAAAAAAAATCTTAAAAGAAAATATGTTGAGAAATCTTTTGACTCTCAAACCACAGGCAAGCAAAGGAAGAGAGAAATTGAGCTGCTTCAATATTCAGAAAGAATGTATTTCAAAACCTCTTCAACATGGCGAAAACACAACCTGTAGCATGGGGGAAAGGTTTGCTGTGTGTCTGAAAAAGGTAAAATGCCATTCTTTAACTGTGTAAAAACACCTTGGGGAGCGACAGAATAGTTCGAACTTCACATCCTATAGACCGCCATCTTCAGTGGGCCTCTGCATACCTGCCTTCCATGAACTGACTGACATGGGCTTTCGAGGACTTAACATTCCAGCTTGCTCTGCTCACCATGCTAATGTTCCCTGTAGTGTGCTGCCTTCAGTTCAGCATGAGAGTGCTCTTCTAAGTTAGTTCTTGTGACTCTGAAGCTATGAGGTCCTTTCCTTGGCCTATATTTGACCAGCTCATTCATTTTTTTCTGTCTACCTTTACATAGGAAGTATGATTTTTGAGCTGTTTTATAAATGAATTGTGGACTTGATTGCAGGTAAAGAAGGCTCAGTTCCAAGAATCATTCTTTTTACATATTAACTACTGAGGTCTTTGGAGTAGAAAATATAACTACTAATCAGATAAGTTTTATTTAAAAACAAACAGACAAACAAACAAACAAACTTGGTTTTTGAGACTGAGTTTTGTTTTGCAGACAAGGGTAGCCACAACCTAGTCTTAACCATCCTGACTCTAGCTCCCAAATGCAAACTGGATTGTAAGTGTGTGCCACCAAGCCTGGAGAATACCTTTATATTCCAGTAGTGCTTTATAGTCATTGCTCAGGAAAAAAAAAATGAGGTCTTCATTTAGTTTCATTTAACAACAAAATCAAATACTTGGTCATGTAATCGGTTAATGACTTATAGAGTAGTTTTATGTGGAGGCAAGGCCATTTAATGTTGAGTCTTCTGCATGTTGGGAATATATTAACATTGGAAATTGTGGAATGAAAATGTGGGCATATTGAAAAGGTAAATATAATAGTGATATGTGTTATATAAATATGAGAGTAAACATGTAGGTAGAAATAAGATTTGGAAATGGTTGCACTGGTGAATTTTCTTATCAGTTATAACTTTTTTTTTTTTTTTTTTTTTTTTAGATTCTTAACTTACTGCCAAGTTTTGTGCTTCGTTGGAGAGAGTTTCATATGATTTTTTGTGTGTTTATTTATGGTATTTTTTTTTCACTAAAAATGCATCATTACCTTAGCAGCTGCTGTACCACATGGAGGAGCATGTGTGCTTTTCAGAAGCATCTAGTACACCTTCCCCCAGAATCCCAGAGCCAAGCTGCTTTGGGAAATCACATTTCACCAGCAAGAGAGAGCACGATTCAGTTTTTTTTTTTTGCAGGTTTCTTTTTTCCAATAATAATTTTCTATACCATGTCTTCTCTCCTAAATTTTCTATTTAAAAATACTACTTCAAAAAAGAAGAGGAACAATATATACATATATATGTTAGTTTGGAGTCAAAGAAAGCTTAAAATACATCCTCTCCTGTGCTGGAGGCCATTTTGGAAGAAGGTTGGGACTGAATTAACTTACAACAAAGCAGGAGGAGAAAATAAAAATATAGACATGGGTAATGGTGTGTTTTTCGTGAATGAGCCTGCCCCCCTTTTTTTCTTTTTTTAACATAGTTAAGGAATTTTACACCCTTTCTTTCTCTTTCTTTTCTTTTTCTTTCTTCCTTTCCTCTTTCCTGACTTTGTTTTTTATGTGTGGTATGTATGCATGAGTGTGTGTGTGTGTGTGTGTGTGTGTGTGTGTGTGTGTGTGTGTGTGTGTGTCAGAATGAGAGGGAAGGGAAAGGAGTTCTTTCAAGTAGACCAAGTCTTCTGCCAAGGGACTCATGTTTCTATCCCCTTTTGTATTAATTTCCTGAAACTCTAACTCAATACCCAGCCTCAATTCTATGCTATTTGACTATTATGACGTTTTGTGACTTTTTTTTCTAGATTACTTTTGGACAGCTTCCAAGCTCCTGATCAATCCGGAGTAGAAAACAGAAAACATTTATATACAAAACCATCCATGAACTAACACCACTGTGTATCTTGCAGTGTGGTTAAACGTGTATGAAATTATATGCCTCTAGCATAATTTTTGAGATAGGGTGTCATGTAGCCTAGCATCGCTTCAGACTAGTTACCTAGCTGAGGATGACTTTAAGCTGCTGATCTCTAGCCTGTAAATCATGAGTGCTTAGGGTCACAGGTAGGTACCCCCCCCCTACTGTGTGCAGTACTAAGAGATGAAATTGGGGCTTTATACATCCTGAGCAAGCACTCTCCTAACTGAACTACATCTTCAGTTCTTACACAGATCTTACTGGCGTGTATCCATTGCACATATAGATAATTTTCACATTTGTAGATCCTATGCTTTCATCATTTTTACTCTTCCTCCCCTCATCTCCCTCTTCTCCCTCCTACTATATTCCTTCATTTAACCCAGACTCATGTCTACTTTTGTACCACATATATAAATGATTTTATGTGTCTATATAAAATCCATGATTTACAAATGAGAAAACACATGATATTTATCTTTAAGTCTGACACATTTCAGTTAATTCAATGATCTTCAGGTGCTTCCATTTTTTTCTAAAAATAACATTGCTTTATTCTTCTTTACAGTCAAAATAAAACTTCACTGTGCGTATGTGCCACATTTCATTAACCATTCATTTGTTGATAAATAACTAATCGGATCCTGTTTGGATACTGTGACTAGTGCTGAAGTAAGTGTCTATGAGTACACATCTCTGTGGGATGTTTTGAATTTTTTAAGATTTCTTATTATTATTTTATGTGTGTGCATCTATGTCTGTGAGAATATGTTACATGTGTGCCTCCAGAGGACAAAAAAAGGCATCCAGTTCCCTGAAGGTACAGATAGCTGTGAGCTACCTGATGTGGGCACTGGGAATTAAACTTGCACCTCCTAGAAGAGGAACAAGTGCTCTTAACCACTAGGCCTGCTCTCCAGGACCTATGGTGCATTTCAAATGAAATATTTGGTTTGTTTTTAAGTCCTACAGACTTCATAGTTAGATACATATTTATTTCCTCAAAATACATTAATTCAAAAGATGCAGTTACACTGATAAGTAGATAATAGTCATCCCATATACAGTCACCAAACCCAGGTGCTATTGTGTATGCTGGGAAGTGCTTGCTGACAGGAGCCCGATATAGTTGTCTCTTGAGAGGATCTGCTAGAGCCTGACAAATACAGAGGCAGATGCTCACAACCAACCATTGCACTGAGAGTGGGGTCCCCAGTGGAGGAGTTGGAGATGGTACTGAAGGAGCTGAGACATTTGCAGCCCCAAGGAAGGAGCAACAGTGTCAACCGACAAACCCCCACTCCTCACCCCACCCCCCGAGCTCCCAGGGACTGGACCACCAACCAAAGAGTACACATGGAGGGACCCATGGTTCTGGTTGCATATGTAGCAGAGGATGGCCTTGTTGGACATCAGTGGG
>NC_034592.1:44030405-44031829 GCF_900095145.1 Mus pahari | reverse complement strand
GGAGGGAGGGAGGGAGGGAGGGAGGGAGGGAGGGAGGGTCCAGATTCAGCCTTCCCATGTGAGGGAAGCATCAAACCTGCCCTCTGTAGGATGGATCAGAGTCCTCCTTGACAAAGGCCAGCTGCACTGGCACTGACCCCAGCCCTTCTATACACCGAACTATTCCTCATAGAAATGTGTTTTCTAAAGCATCTGATCCATGACATTTTGTCATGGTAGTCCAAATAGACCAAAATAGGTCTTGGATCAGACAGTCAGTAGGATGTTAAGGTCTGAGGAGCTAGGAAGAAAATGGTTTGATGAAAGTAGACCAAATCCACTCTGCTTCAACTGTTTGTTGCCTAAGGGAAACTGAGTTGAAATATTGTATGTTGACTCTTTAGGGGAGACATAAAAATATAGGTTACACATGAAATATAAAGGAACCAAAATGATCATCAATTTAGATTGCTCTATTTTCTTTAAAGAACATTATGCAAATGACATGGTAGCACAGGCCTACTATACTCCCAGAACTCAGGAGGCTGAGACAGGAGGATGGGGAGGTACAGGCCAGCCTGAGCACATAGTGAGGTCCTATCTAAATAACCGAAAGCAACTGGAACAGAGAGAAGAGCATCATCGACCTCTGTGAGGCTAACTCAGCTCATGGATTATGCGTGTATGTTACTGACCTTCATGCTGGACTATGACAAGGAATTCCATGAATGCTCCTCAGTGTGAGCTTCAAAGGGCAAACGTGGATAGACTGGTTTGGCTTAGTGTTTTAAACAAACAGTAATAAAACCACAACCTTGAGCAGTAGGACTGTGGACAAGAAGAATTTACAATAGATCTGGCTCAGTTAAGCACAGAGTGAGCTGACCTTGATACTATCTGGGTCCCAGCAGGGTCCCAGACTGTCTCCCCAAGTGTGACCTCACCCTTCACAAGAGTGCATCCATTGGTGCTAAGTATCTGGTTGTACTTCCAAGGTTTACAGCTTCAGTGCAGGCTCCCAAATCACCACCACTCTAACTTTGGTCCTACCTGGTCCTTTACAAAGCTTGCCAAGGTGGAAACAGAGTTCAAATGAGAGTTGGACCTGAGACATTAGAAGTGGCTCTTGGCTTAGTCTGTGCTCCAGGAGGTTACAACGGCCTGAGGCTGGTGGAAGTGTGGGAAGAGGTGCCAGAGACAGACCAGCAAGAGTCAAGGCACAGGCAGCAGGAGTAACCCCAGCTACAGCTGTGTGCCACAGGGCAAGCTGTTTAATTCCGATGGATAAACTCTGCCCACAGCTGTTGTCGCCACAGCTGATATGTTTGTCCTGGTTCTTCATTGTATCTCAGTGTGGCCTTTCCCCTTTTAGTAAAGAATAGTCTCTTTCTCTCTCTCTCTCTCTCTCTCTCTCTCTCTCTCTCTCTCTCTCTCTCTCTCTCTCT
>NC_034592.1:44018106-44030366 GCF_900095145.1 Mus pahari | reverse complement strand
TCTCTCTCTCTCTCTCTCTCTCTCTCTCTCTCTCTCTCTCTCTCTCTCTCTCTCTGTGTGTGTGTGTGTGTGTGTGTGTGTGTGTGTGTGATTTTATATGTATGGATGCTTTAGTTGCATGTGTTTCTATGCACTATATGCATACCTGGTGATGTCAGAGGCCAAAAGAGGGCACCATACTTCCTGGAACTGCAGTTACAGACAGTGTAAGGCACCATGTGGGTGCTAGGAATGAAAGTCAGGCAGTATACAAGAACACTGTGTGTCCTGAACTGCTCAGCCATCTCTTCAGTTGACAGCATTTTGTTTTGTTTTGTTTTGCTTTGTTTAACCTGTACCATGAGAATAACTTTATACTTGTTAAATAGTTATGGATTTTAAAGGAAACGCTGTATATGAAGTTGATAGTTAAGTTATTAATTAAGAAGGAGTGTCCATTTATGTCTTTCAAGGGGCCAAGCTGAGATTGCGAGAAATCGCTATAGTCTAAAACCTGTCTGCATACTTACTCTGCAGGCTTGGTCATTTACCTTCCCCAAACCCCAGGCTTTCCACTGGAAAACTGAATATCCTTTATGCCTTAGCCGTGTGTCAGATTGAAAACATTACCTGCAGGAACCACATAAAAATGATTATCAAGTCTCTAGAACATTACTCCTCATAGGGCAACTGTTCTTTTCATTAGAATGATGCCTCTGTCCATTCCATTGCTATTTGGTGAATTCCATTGCTATATTTAAATTACACATACAAAACACATTTCATAAAGGTTCCTGTTGACAGAAGGAGGTTCTGATGAAGTCCTGTAAGTTGACAGATATTAAGCAAATCTGCTCTTTTAGAATCACCTATGAGCCTCAGTGTTGCAGCAATTGCATGCAAATACAGTTGCTAAAATAATGAACACTAGCCTCATCTCCAGAGTCACCATTAAAACAATGGAATTCTATAGAAGTACAGCTGTGTGACAAACATGTGGACTCTGTGATATTAAACTGTATAAATGACTACTTTAGCTAACCATTCACCCACTGTCTCGCCATTGCTCCACAAATGCATCCTGTGATGGGTTCAATAAGCATCTCCCCAGAGACTCATGTATTTACAGACTTAGTCCCCAGTTGGTAAACTGCTTGGAAGGTTTAAGAAGTGTGTCCTTGTTGGAGGAGGTGTGGCTTTCTAGGAGAGGGTGCATTGCCCCAGCAACTCCCTCTTTCTGCTTTCCTGCCTGAGGATCAGGATATAAAGCTCTCAGCTACCTACCTTACCTATTTGTTGCTGCCATGATTCCCAACAACATGACAGTGAACTTTACCTTCTGAAATTATACGTAAGCTCCCGATTCATTGTTAAGGATTGCCTTGGTCATGGTGTCTCTTCACAGTAGTAGAACTGTGACCAAGACAGACCTCCAGCCTGAGTTTACCTGACACAAAAACACATCCTGCTTGGCTCCCTATAGCCAGCATTACCAGTCATTTCCCTTTCTTCATAATAGTGGAACACACAAACATAAATGGAGACCCTCATTTCACTGAACTTGCTTTTTCACTGGCTCACACGTAGTTGTGTGTTTCAGAGCCCTGAAACATTGCTTCTCTTCAATTCCTGGGCACATATGTCAATAATCCATTTGTGTATATATATAAAATGCATATACATATGTAAATACATGTTTGCATATGTACATAAACATATGTGTACATACACATGTATACACGCATACACATATGCATAGTCTATTAAAATCCAAGTTGATGTTTGTTTTCTATGTGTAATAACTGCCAAAAATAAAAAAGCAGAAGAAAGGTTCTCAAAAAGGCAGGATGGCAAGAAACAGCACAAGAAGAGTAATAATTTATCAGGTTGAATTGTGGCCAAAATGTTGGTGTCCAGTATCTTGATCTTATTATTTATCACACAGCTTGACCAGAAAACCCAGGGTGAGCAAGATAGGGAGGGAATGAATGGCCCTCCTGGGGTGGCAGACAAAGCCAGTCCTTGACTGAACTGTACCTGATTGCCCACTGAGCCTCGCACCTGTGCCCTCTCCCACCCCTTTTGAAATCTCTTTGGGCCTGAGGGTTGAACAGTGTTCATCTTGGAAACAATATCCAAATTGAGATCAGAAGAGAGACAAAAGCTAAATTTATCCCGACACTTTCTTCATTCCAGGCTTCTACTTTCCTGTGACGCACAAATGTCATTTTCGATAAAGGAAGAAAAGCTATTTTCAATAATGAGAAATGGATTTCCCTGCCTACCAGTACCAGGACAACTGCATCCCACAGAAGTACTGCGTATGGAACCACAGGCAGGAAGGCAGATGTCATTGTGTCCTCTCATCTGCGCTTATTTTTCACAGAGATTTCTCAGCAAAGGAAGAAAACAGGAGCGGGGGAAGAAGACAGCAGACCTGATTGGGAGCAATTACACAAAGTCTCCCAAGAAGTATTGGCTTTTCCTTGAAAATAAGGCAAATGCCTGCCCGTGGAATCATTGCTATGACTCTATATTTCAATCCAATTTCTATCAGGCAAGATTTTTAAAAAAAAGAAAAAGAATCAATTCTAGCTCAGCAAAAATCATGTTCAAATAATCAAAGCGAGTTAGTGCTTTCCATTGATTTGATGTGGCATTGCTTGGCTTTATAGCCATTAAATCATATTGGCTTTTTTCTTGTTTGGTTTTGGGTTTTGGTTTTGGTTTTGGTTTTGGTTTTGGTTTTGGTTTTGGTTTTGGTTTTGGTTTTGGTTTTGGTTTTGGTTTTGGTTTTGTTCTGAGTCAAGATCTCATTATATACTTGGCTGACTTTAAGCTCTACCCTCTGGCTCAGCCTTCCAAGTAGTATGAGGCACCACCAAATGTCCCTATGTATACCATACTTTTGCATCTATCAAAAACAAACTAACAAAGTCATCAGTCAACTCAAAGTGAAAACATCATATTCAGATATAAGCCCTTGTAACCCAAATCTGAAGCCCTGATGACAAATAGACAAGTGAACCACACATTTGTGAACACATACTATAGGTGTTGACATGCCTCTGGTGAAGAGATGAGAAGGTTAAAATTTGGCACCCAGGAGCTAGTTCTGTGCATGGGTCCTGCCAGGAGAGAGCTGGTCTCCTTGGGAGTGCTCTAACTCCTAGACTTGGAGGTGTGATTGTCATTATCACTCCAGTAACTGTTCAAAGTGGGTCTGTCCAGGAGCACAGAGGGCATAGGAATGGCAGAGCAGTTGGGACAAGGTCCTTCCAGTCGCCATCTGCACCTGGGAGCTGGGCTATTCCACAGCCCTCTGTGCACAAGTCCTGCCAGGGGAGAGCTGTCCTCCCAGTAGTGCTGGCACAGGATTATAGAAAAGCTACATGGCATTGTCAGAATCCAGTTCTCCCATAACAGCAAGTCCTGCATAACCCAACTCACTGGAAAAGCAACATTTGGATTTAAAAATCACATCTCATGTTGCTGATAGAGGACTTCAAGAAGGGCATAAATAACTCCCTTAAAGAAATACAGAACACAGGTAAACAGGTAGAGGCCCTTAAAGAGGAAACACAAAAATTCCTTAAAGAATTACAGGAAAACAAAGCAAAAAGGCAAAGGAATTGAACAAAACCATCCAGGATCTAAAAATGGAAGTAGAAACAATACAGAAACCAGAAAGGGAGACAACACTGGAAATAGAAAAACTAGGAAAGAGATCAGTAGTCATAGATACAAGCATGAATAAAATAGATAACAGAATAAGAGAGATAGAAGAGAGAAACTCAACTGCAGAAGATACCATAGAAAACATCTACCTAACAATCAAAGAAAATGCAGAAAGAAAAAAGGTCCTAACCACACCCAGGAAATCCAGAACAAAATGAGAAGAACAAACCCAAGGATAATTGGTATAGAAGAGAGCAACGATTCCCAACTTAAAGGGCCAGTAAATATCTTCAACAAAATTATACAAGAAAACTTCCCTAACGAGAGAGATACCCAGGAACATAGAAGAAGCTTACAGAACTCCAAATATACTGGAACAAAAAAAGAAATTCTTCCCATCACATAAGAATCAAAACAATAAATATACCAAAAAAAGGAAGAATTAAAATCACTAAGGGAAAAAGGTCAAGTAACATACAAAGGTAGACCTATCAGAATTACATAAGACTTCTCACCAGAAACTATAAAAGCTAGAAGATCCTGGGCAGATGTCATATAGACTCTAAGAGAACACAAATGCCATCCCAGGCTACTATACCCAGAAAACTCTCAAGTGTCATAGACAAAGAAAGCAAGATATTCCGTGACAAAACCAAATTTGCACAATATCTTTCCATGAATCCATACCCTTCAAAGGATAATAGATGGAAAACTACGAAGAAAAGTAGGGAAATTACTTCCTAGAAAAAGCAAGAATCTTCCAACAACCTAAAATCTTCCAACAAACCTAAAAGAAGACAGCCACATGAACAGAATTCCACTTCTAACAACAAAAATAACAGGAAATAACAATCACTTTTCCCTAATATCTCTTAACATAAATGGATTCAATTAGTCAAAAAAAAGACACAGACTAACACAATGGATAAGTAAACAGGACCTAACATTTTGCTGCAAACAGGAAACCCACCTTAGTGACAAAGACAGACACTATCTCAGAGTGAAAGACTAGAAAAACAATTTTCCAAGCAAATGGTCACAAGAAACAAGCTGGAGTAGCCATTCAAATACTAAATAAAATGAACTTTCAACCTAAAGTTATCAAAAATGATAAAGAAGGACACTACACACTCATCAAAGGAAAAATCTACCAAGAAGAACCCTCAATTCTGAACATCTATGCTTCAACGGCAAGGGCACCCACATTCATAAAAGAAACTTTACTAAAGCTCAAAGCATACACAATAATAGTGGGAGACTTCAACAGCCCACTCTCATCAATGGACACATCATGGAAACAGAAACTAAACAGAGACATGGTTAAACTAACAAAAGTTATGAACCAAATGGAATTAACACATATTGATGGAACATTTTATCCTAAAACAAAAGAATATACCTTCTTCTCAGCACCTCAGGTACCTTCTCCAAAACTGACCATATAAATGGTCACAAAACAGGCCTCAACAGATATAAGAAGATTGAAATAATCCTATTCATACTATCAGATCACCATGTATTAAGGCTGGTTTTCAATAACAAAAACAAAAAACAAAAAACAAAAACCAGAAAGCCCACATACACATGAAAGCTAAACAACACTGTTGTCAATGATAATTTGATCAAGGAAGAAATAAAGACAGAAATTAAAGACTTTTTAGAATTTAATGAAAATGAAGACACAATATACCCAAACTTATGGAACACAATGAAAGCATGCTAAGAGGAAAACTCATAGCTCTGAGTGCTTCCAAAAAGAAACTGGAGAGAGCATACACCAGCAGCTTGATAGCACATCTGAGGGCTCTAGGACAAAAAGAAGCAAATACATCCAAGAGGGAAATCCACCAAGTAAAAACAAAAAGAACTATACAAAGAATCAATGAAAGCAGGAGCTGGTTCTTTGAGAAAACAAACAAGATAGATAAACCCTTAGCCAAACTAACCAGAGGGCAGAGGCAGTATCCAAATCAACAATATCAGAAATGAAAAGGGAGAAATAACAACAGAAATTGAGGAAATCAAAAAAAAAAAAAAAATCAGATCCTACTACAAAAGCCTATACTCAACAGAACTGGAAAATCTGGACAATTTTCTAGACATATACCAAGTGTCAATTTTAAATCAGGATCAGATAAACCATTTAAACAGTCCCATAATCCCTAAAGAAGTAGAAGCAGTCATTAATAGTCTCCCAACCAAGAAAAGCCCAGGACTAGATGGGTTTAGTGGAAAATTCTATTAGACCTTCAAAAAAGACCTAATACCAATACTCTTCAAACTATTCCACAAATTAGAAATGGAAGGAACACTACCTAATTCGTTCTAGAAAGTTCTACCTAATTCATAGTTACTCTGATAATTAAATCACACAAAGACCCAACAAAGAAAAGAACTTCAGACCAATTTCCCTTACGAATATTGATGCATAAATACTCAATACAATGGCACACCTTTAATCCCAGCACTTGGGAGGCAGAGGCAGGCAGATTTCTGAGTTCAAGGTCAGCCTGGTCTACAAAGTGAGTTCCAGGACAGCCAGGGCTATACAGAGAAACCCTGTCTCAAAAAACAAAAACAAAAAACAAACAAAAAATCTTACAAAGAACACATCAAAACAATTATCCATCAAGATCAAGTAGGCTTCATTCCAGGGATGCGGGAATGATTCAATGTATGGAAATCCATCAATGTAAACCCCTATATAAACAAACTCATCGCGTTAGATGCTGAGAAAGCATTTGACAAAAATCTAATACCCCTTCATGATAAAAGTCTTGGAAAGATCAGGAATTCAAGGCCCATACCTAAACATAGTAAAAGCAATATATAGCAAACCAGTAGCCAATATCAAACTAAATGGAGAGAAACTTGAAGCAATCCCACTAAAATCAGGCACTAGACAAGGCTGTCCTCTCTCTCTCTATCTATTCAATATAGTACTTGAAGTTCTAGCTAGAGCAATTAGACATCAAAAGGAGGTCAAAAGGTCACAAATTGGAAAGGGAGAAGTCAAAATATCACTATTTGCAGATGATATGATAGTATACTAAAGTGACCCCAAAAATTCCACCAGAGAACTCCTATACCTAATAAATTACTTCAGCAAAGTGGCCGGATATAAAATTAACTCAAACAAATCAGTAGCCTTCCTATACACAAAGGTATAGGAAGCTTCACCTATAAACAGGATGAGAAAGAAATTAGGGAAACAACACCCTTCACAATATAAAATGTCTTGGTAACTCTAACCAAACAAGTGAAAGATCTATATAAAAAGAACTTTAAGTCTCTGAAGAAAGAAATCAAAGAAGATCTCAGAAGTTGGAAAGACTTCCCATGCTCATAGATTGCCAGGATTAATATAGAAAAAATAGCTATCTTGCTGAAAGCAATCTGCACATTGAATGCAATCCCCATCAAAATTTCTACTCAATTCTTCATAGAGTTAGAAAGAGCAATTCTCAAATTCATTTGAAAAACAAATGTATAGTGAAAACCATTCTCAACAATAAAGAACTTCTGGTGGAATCATCATCCCTGACCTCAAGCTATAGTACAGAGCAATTGTGATTAAAAAACAAAACAAACAAACAAACACTGTATTGGTACAGTGACAGGCAGGTAGATCAATGGAATAGAATTGAAGACCCAGAAATGAACCCACATGCATATGGTCACTTGATCTTTGACAAAGGAGCTGAAACCAACCAGTGGAAAAAAGACAGCATTTTCAACAGATGGCACTGGTTTAACTGGCAGTTAACATGTAGAAGAATGCAAATTGATCCTGAACAGAACACCAATAGCTTATACTCTAAAAATCAAGAATTGACAAATGGGACCTCATAAAATTGCAAAGCTTCTGTAAGACAAAGGACACTGTCAATAGGATAAAATAGCAACCAACAGATTGGGAAAAGATCTTTACCAATCATACATCTGATAGAGAGCTAATATTTAATGTATACAAAGAACTCAAGAAGTTAGACTCCAGAGAACCAAATATCCCTATTAAAAATGGGGTACAGAACTAAACAAAGAATTCTCAACTGAAGAAAGCTAAATGGTTCAGAAACATCTAAAAAAAACATTCAACATACTTAATTATCAGGGAAATGCAAATCAAAACAACCCTGAACTTCTACCTCACACTAGTCAGAATGATTAAGATCAACAACTCAGGTAATAGTAGATGCCAGTGAGACTGTGGAGAAAGAGGAACACTCCTCCACTGCTGGTGGTATTGTAAGCTGGTGCAACCACTCTGGAAATCAGTCTGGCAGTTCCTCAGAAAATTGGAAATAGTGTTAGCTGAAGACCCAACTATACCACTCCTGGACATATACCCAGAAGATGCTCCAACATGTAACAAGGACACATGCTCCACTATGTTCATAGCAGCCTTATTTATAATAACCAGAAGCTAGAAAGAAACTAGATGCCCCTCAACAGAGGAATGGATACAGAAAATGTGGTACATTAACACAATGGAGTACTACTCAGCTACTAAAAACAATGAATTCATGAAATTCTTAGACAAATGGATGAAACTAGAAAATATCATCCTGATTGAGGTAACCCAGTCACAAGAGAACACACATGGTATGCACTGATAAGTGAATATTAGCCTAGAAGCTCAGAATACCCAAGATACAATCCACAGACCACATGAAGCTCAAGAAGAAGGAAGACCAAAGTATGGATGCTTCAGTGCTTTTAGAAGGGGGAACAAGTTACCTATGGGATGAGTTACAGAGACAAAGGGTGGAGCAGAAGCTGAAGGAAAGGCCATCCACCTGGGGATCCACCCCATATACAGTCATCAACCAGACACTATTGTGGATGGCAACAAGTGCTTGCTGAAAGGAACCTGATATAGCTGTCTCCCGAGGGGCTCTACCAGTGCCTGACAAATAGAGAGGTGGATGTTCATAGCCATTCATTGGACTTAGCACAGGGACCGCAATGGAGGAACTAGAGAAAGAACCCAAGGAGCTGAAGGGGATTGCAGCCCCCTTAGGAGGAACAACAGTATGAACCAACCAGTACCCCCAGAGCTCCCAGGGACTAAACCACCAGCCAAAGAGTACACATGGAGGGACCCATGACTCCAACCGCATATATAGCAAAGAATGGCCTTGGCTCATCAATGGGAGAAGAGGCCCTTGGTCCTGTGAAGGCTCTATGCCCCAGTGTAGGGGAATGCCAAGGCCAGGAAGTGGGAGTGGGTGGGTTGGTGAGCAGGGAAACTGGGCACGGGATAGGGTGTTTTAGGAGGGAAAACCAGGAAAGGGGATAACATTTGAAATGCAAATGAAGAATATAAAAAAAAAAAAGAAGAAGGGTAAAATTTATGTCCATGTCATCTTCACCTGTATACTTACAGGAAAAAGAGAATGTGAGTTTTCAAGCTGAATGGACTCATACATTTGAAATACTGACACAACCTTACATCTAGTTTATTTACCAAAATATAGTAATATTGCTGAAGACTGTTGAGAATAGCAAAAGAATTAATGAATGTGCTTAACATCAGGTATATTATAAGCATTATAGTATTATTATTATTACTATTATGGAGAGCAATGTTAATTATTATCACTATCAATATCTGTATTCCATTATTGATTCCATGTGATTACAATTATGACAACTGATATTACAACTAATATTTTTCCTGTGCTTTAAATATTTAGTTTGACTCTACAACGTTTTTTCAGACAAAACTCCCACTATAGTATTCTGTTCGTTCAGGAAAAAAAAAATCAAGAAATAAAAAAATGAAATATGATGAATAAGAAAGAACTTTTATATTGCTACATATCAAAGAAGTCTGGATTATTCTAATAGGCATAATAATTAATGCACCAAAGCCTGTAATTTCTCCCTAAGAAGGTAGAGTTGAAAGAGAAGGAACTAGTCAGTGATGTGTAAAAAGAAATTCTCTACTCTTGGTTACTCCTTATTCAATCTATTTCTTATAGCCATGCTTGAGGACACACAAGGCAACCTGCAGGCTGCTGTTAAAATATGGTTTTGTTCCTCTGAGAATGCATGAATGCAATAGACTGTGACCAGCTTCCCAGTCCTCAGAGAATAACTGAACATTGCTGACTGTGTCCTTGGCGTGGGCAAATGAGGTGAGAACTCGGGGAGCAAAAGTGATGACATGCCCAAAGGGAAGGAGTCCCCATGCTGCCTGGCCCAGAAGCCCCCCTGTCCCAGACTCACACGGGCTCTTACTCAGCACCTGATTAAATTCTACAGATGAAACTTAGTGTGATGAAAGGGGTTTTCCTCTATCATTTCTTCTATTTTCCAGATGATATATCAAAGACAGAGAGCGAGCGAGCGAGCGAGAGAGAGAGAGAGAGAGAGAGAGAGAGAGAGAGAATGTACTTAGGGCTACATCCCAAATTGCCAAAGGCTTGGAGCTACAGTATATGCACTGGAATTTTCATGTATGTGCACAAACCACACACACACACACACACACACACACACACACAAGCATGCCTGTACGAGGGTTTTCTGTTTGTTTGCCTGCTTTTTACTAGGATTGAGCATAGGACCCCTGCTTGCTATATAAGTGTGATTCTATCACTGAGCTATGTCTTCAGATCCCTTTTTACTTTTTTATTTTAAGAAAAGGTCTCAGTAAGTTGCCAAGGGTGTCATTAAACTCATCCTACAGTCTGGACAGCCCTTGAAATTTCTACCCTTTCACAAATCAGAGATTTGCCAAATTCCAATGAGTTATTATTAAGCCTAATTCATATAGTCGTGCTTGAGGAAAGCAACCTGGAGACTGGTGGTAAATTTTGTTTCTGTTTCTCTGAGAATGAACATCACAGATTGCAAACTGCCCCCAGAGTTTGTGGAGAGCAACTGCACACTTCAGGCTGTGTTCTTGAATTTTAACCTCAGCCACTCTGCTCCTTTGGGAGAAGACAGTTTCTTACAGTGGCTGCTGACTGTGAGACACTAAGCTGGGAACAAAGGTTCCAGAGGTGGCACTCCTAACTGCTGCCCATCAACCGAAGGAAACCAGGCACATGGTGAGACCCTGAGCCAGCAGAGCAGTAGCAACGAGGATGCCCTGGAAACTCCAAGACCATGTCAGAGCACCAAGTCAGAGACTAGATCTGAACAACGCCTACCTCAAGGAAAGGATATCTAACTTTCCAGGCAAGGATTTGTGAAGCTAAGAGCACGCACAACTCACAAAGCTGAGATTAAACAGGATACCATGGTACAAGACTCTTGAGACCAGAGATCGTAGCAAAATATGCCTGGTTTCCCATGAGAGAGTTTAAACTATTTTTAAATGAATTGGAAAGCTGGAGATGTCTTTGAAAAAAAAAAAAAAAGATTAATTGACCATGATTTACATAACTTTGTATATTTCTACAATTCTATAGAAAACTTCTCAAAATTTGTCCTAGTTTTCTTTTTTATTGTTTTGAGTTCTCATTAAAGCAGGGGGAAAAAAATGGAAACCATCTCTGGAGAATAGCTTCTTTGCAATTTAGATTAGACAAAACTAAAGAAGTCTATTTTATCATTTGTAAAGAAATACCCCGATTGTAGTATTTAATCGGTGATCCATTTTGTCAAACAAACTAGAAGGCATCAGACGGCTCTGCAGCATCCACTATCAACTTCACATAAGAACACTGGTCAGGGGTGACAATGATGTGCCCAACCAGCAGACCGTTTCAAAGATGCGTCCTCCATATGTAGACATTGACAGCGGTGAGGAGGAAGACAGAGTGGTTCTGGAGCTTTAAGTAACTCTTCGCAAATGCATTCTCTGACAAGAAACACAATACACATCCTGTAAGAGCCAGAGACCACGGTCAAAACCACAAGCCACTGTACACTATCTTCTAGGAGGAAGTTCCCTGGGAGCTGTTACCCTCTGTGAAATCCAGGCCCAAGTTGACAAGGTCAATTGCGTTTTAAACAATCTAGATAACTACCCACTAGATGTGTGTATGTGGTGGAAGTGGGGGGGGGGGTCCACAACAACCTCCCAAGAAAATGATCTGAACTTCTGCATATTAGATGGAAACGATTCGTTATTTTTAAATATTTAGCTGACAGATTGTTTATCTTCGATCACAGATCTGTATCTGTTGTTTAGTTTGTAGAACTAAAAATATTCACTTCTTTGGCATATCCTGGCGAAGTTATTGGCAGAAATTTCAAATTAGGTAGAAATCTTATGTTCGGAATACAAAGGTAGGCTGGTTGTTGGGGGGTTGGTATTTGTTGGGTTGGTGGGATGTTGTTACTGGGTTGTTGTTTTTGTTTCTTTCTTTTTTTTTTTCATTATAAGAAGTTTCTTAAGACATTAGCAGCAAGGAAACTGTAGATGTTGAGAGCAGAAGAAACCTAACAACTGCCTGCTTACTGGTTCTTTTTATGAACCTGGAAATAATGCTTTTTAAATAACAGGTGAGTTGTTTAAAAAAACGAGTTCTCAAAAAAAAAAAAAAAAAAAAAGCTGGGCGTGGTGGCGCACGCCTTTAATCCCAGCACTCAGGAGGCAGAGGCAGGTGGGTTTCTGAGTTCGAGGCCAGCCTGGTCTACAGAGT
>NC_034592.1:44013105-44017321 GCF_900095145.1 Mus pahari | reverse complement strand
AGTGGGAGTGGGTGGGTAGGGGAGCAGAGGTGGGGGGTAGGGGTATAGGAAACTTTCGGGATAGCATTTGAAATGTAAATAAAGAAAATAAAAAAATAAATAAAGTGGCCCTTTAACTGCCCAAAAGTCATGTAAATCACAGAAATGAAGATTTTGAAAAGGCTTGATATTTTTTCAATTGTTTTCACTTATAAAACAAATTGAAGCTCACATCTTAAGTGATCATAAGATTGGTCTCTAAGTCTGAGTGTGTCTTCAAGAGAAAGACAACTTCTAGCTATCTCTTAAGCAGACACTTCACCCATACCAACAAGCAATGGATAAGTAATGAGGAACCCTGATGGCCAGGGAGCAGAGAGTGTAGTTACCTGAAGTTGCTTGTGCTGAACTTCGAAATAATGGTGCAATGTCTGGGGACTCAGCTGTCCATATGTTACCACTATCAAACCTAAAGGACAATCTTGGAATATACACGTCAGCACTGCGTAGGGTTGTATGATGAGATGTACTCCTAAAACACATTTGTTCTTTTACATCCTCACGACATGCCATTTAAAAGCACTAACACATCAGACTAGCAGCTGTCACTCACAATCCTGGCTGTTCCTTGAAAACTTCCGTCCCTGTGATCAGAAACAATGGGGTAGATTTTGGCATCCTTACAAAATAGGTATGCTTAATATCAGAAAAAAAAAAGGAATATATTATGGAAAATATAAGTGGCATCAAGGACTTGAACTAGCCATAATTAAAATGGCTTTTTGACTATAAAGCTCCCAAGTGCCTTTCATAGTCTATGTATAGTATATGTTCAAAGTTCTAACTGTATGAGAGGGCCTCGTGGGGAGGCTGTTGATACAACCACTTAGTAGTTCTGAGCCTATAGGCTAGATACCTCCACCTGTATTTTCACTATCAAAGACCCATATGCATCCCTCTCCGCCAATGGACTGTAATTTGGGGTCTTGATGACTGGCCAGACACCATTTATTCTCTCCCAATTCCCCAACCTTACCATCTCTTGGAAGAAGCAAGGGACTGACCTGTGAGCTCACCTTTCATTTGCAGTAATTAACCCAGAGCCTCTCCTTCTTCTGTAACAGGCTCAGATCAAAATTCCCTGTCCTCATCACTACAGCACCACATTCTAGACAGCATAGGCTGGAACCCACACCCTAGAATAAATGACTTCAAAATTTTAAATAAATCATTTTAAAATGATTTAAACTAGCCAACCCTAAGCCCCATTATCTCTGTCTTAGCCATTTTACCTCCACAGAAAGGACAGAGTAGCTTCCTGCTGCACACCCCTCCCGACTCCCCCTCCTACCTGACAGCCTTTGGCACATGTCTTGTGGCCCTGATTGGTGCTTCGGTGACTCCTCTTGAAAACCGAGAATAACAACGGCTTTCAACAGCAGTTATTTCCAGATCTGTCGACCTTGTTTTTGTCACCAGATCTGAAGAATGGATTTATAAGTCATGACAAAGCATGGCACCTGGGGCTGTCTGTCTGCAAATGCTTAGGAATAACAGAGAAGGGTGACTTTCTACAGAGTGGTGGCAAGGACAACTCTTACTGTCACGTGCAAGAAGGAGAGTAAATGTGCTAACCCTCTCCCAGTTCAGCAAGACGGGGTGAGGGCTGTTCATTGTCCTTATTTTCTAAATTTGATCTAGATAACCTCTTTAAGTGCTTCTTAATCTATATTATAAACTCTGTATGTTAGTATTTACATGATATTGTTAATGAAATCTTTTTAGTTACAATTACTCCACCAATGTAAAGAACAGTGAAACCGTTTTCTTAACTACTTCCAACTTTGCCACTAAATTCAACTTTGCCTGTAGCAAGCACTGAGTCTCACTAGTGTTCCTGAGCCTGCTCTCTCTAGTGTCCAAGATTAAGGAGTCTAACCAGAAACAAAGTGATCGGCTGAATCAAACTAAAATAAGCTTCATTCATAGTGGAGAAGCAGAAGGACATAAAATTATGAAAACCGTAATTTTAACTGTAGGCTTGGATAACCCAAGCCTTTCTTGTTTAATGAGTGGTTGGCTACTTGGGAAATGAAAGACTTGGTCATCTTTCACAAGAATTACTCTCAAGAACTAAGACAAATCAAATGAAGAGCCTTTTTGGAATTTTTACTTCTGGTTCCTTTGTATTTTTTTTAACATAACTGATTATTGGTTTACAGTATAATTTCACAGACTGATTTAATTTTTTCGTCTACTAAAAAAGCAACAATGGGCATTTTTAATTTTATAGAAAAATGAAAAAATATTAATCTTCAGCCATGCCAAAAAGGCAAACAAAAAGAGCAGCTTTTAATTAAATCTAAGGGATAGGAGTCTTAGCAGATTTTTTTCATTTCTCTCCTCATTCCTCTCCCAGCCCCTAGCTGAAGGCTGTGTCAGAGCTGCTCCTGTCCTGATTTACATTGATCGCTCTTCAGAAAGAAGAATATTAAAAGTCACAATAGTATACATTTTAGAAGAAAATTTTAATTACTAATTCATAAGAAGTAATATTCACACACCTAGCATGTTACATGATTTAAATTAAAACACTAAGTTGAGTTTGCTCTGAGTAATTTTAATACCAGGTAATATAAGGGAAGGGCTGTGTGGATGTATTCAGTATCCTGTAAGAGAAATTGTGAGTTTCAATCTATGAATAGATTTCAGAATCCAGGATAGGGCTCCAATACAATCCTTATTCAGGAAATGCCTGCTCTCTAGGAAGATATGTCTAATGGAAGGGTCTCCTACTGTTTTTGATGTGAACAAAAACCTGGGGACACTTGGAATCTCTGCTTTTTTAGAGAGATTCTTCTTCTGATTTGTCCTTGGGATTTAAGCACACAAGCTAAAGAGAAAACAGAATATAAAGTCAGTAAGCCAGGCCAGCACAGTAATATGTTTCTTTTTGTGTAATTGCTTTGGTATCTGAGTCTTCCAGTCAGTAAACTCTACTGAAGAGTTTTGATAAGGATGGAAGCTATTGAAATAAGAAATCAATGACCTGTTCATCTTTACAAAACAAAACAAAACAAAACAAAACAACTTAATAAGCACACAGCACAAAGGAAAATTTTTCCATATCTTCCCCAACAGTGCGGTTCGGACAACTTAGCAGAACCAAAGTCTACAGAAACCTTCAATACTATCACTGTGTCAACTACAAGCAAAGCAGCAACTAAGTGAGTTATATTTCAATAACTAAAAAATTCACACAACAAAAATCAGTGTGTAATGGTATGGCTGAAGAATTTCTAAACAACACAGGAAGATGGTCCCTCTGGTTGCAGTCACGTCAAGATTGTGTTCCATTATCAGATTAGACAAATGGATTTTTTTCTAACTCAACCAATGCTTCAGCCAGAATGAATATTCAATAGATATTTTAAGTTTATTTGCCTTTTTTTCTAATTCAGTATAAGAATCTCTGTGCATATAGTACACCAACATGGAAAACAACAACAATCACAACAACAACAACAATCACAGACTCATTTTAATACATATTGAAAAAAATCTTCCAGAAAATATACATTCCTTATTTTGTTTACATACAAAATTGCATATATGTTACTTCTCTACAACTTAAAATATCTAAAAAGTAAAAAAATAAAAAAATAAACTAAAGAATGTCATTATTAGAACCTCTCCTTAAAGGAAAAAAAAAAATCTGAAGTATTTGTTCAAAACATTGACATTGAGAAATGAAGCCTATTTGAAGTGATAAGCATACAACTCTGTGTCATTCCAGATCAAAATGCTTTACCTCATTTCCCTTTAAAACTCCTCATGTTTCAATTCTGAGTGATGGCTGTATGGTTAAGAGTACATACTGCATCCCCATCAAAATTCCAACTCAGTTCTTCACTGAGCTAGAAAGGGCAATTTGCAAATTCATCTGGAAAACAAAACACCTAAGATAGCAAAAACTATTCTTAACAATAAAAGAACCTCTGGTGGAATCACCAAGCCTGACGTCAAGCTATACTACAGAGCAATTGTGATAAAAACTGCATGGTACTGGTACAGCAACAGACAGGTAGATCAATGGAATAGAACTGAAGACCCAGAAATGAACCCACACACCTATAGTCACTTGATCTTTGACAAAAGAGCTAAAACCATCCAGTGGAAAAAAAGACAGCATTTTCTTTTCTTTCTTTCTTTCTTTCTTTCTTTCTTTCTTTCTTTC
>NC_034592.1:43992638-44010315 GCF_900095145.1 Mus pahari | reverse complement strand
AGCCTTATTTATAATAGCCAGAAGCTGGAAAGAACCCAGATGTCCCTCAACAGGGGAATGGATACAGAAAATGTGGTACTTTTGCACAATGGAGTACTATTCAGCTATTAAAAACAATGAATTTATGAAATTCTTAGGCAAATGGATGTATCTGGAGGATATCATCCTGAGTGAGAAAACCCAGTTACAAAAGAACTCACTTGATATGAACTCACTGATAAGTGGATATTAGCCCTTAAACCTAGAGTACCCAAGATACAATTTCCAAAACACAAGAATATCAAGAAGAATGAAGACCAAAGCGTGGATACTTCATTCCTTCTTAAAATAGGGAACAAGATAACCATGAAAGGAGTTACAGAGACAAAGTTTGGAGCTGAGACTCAAGGAAGGACCATCCAGAGACTGCCCCACCTAGGGATCCATCTCATAATCAGCCACCAAACCCAAACACTATTGCATATGTCAGCAAGATTTTGCTGAAAGGACACTGCTATAGCTGTCTCTTGTGAGGCTATGCCAGTGCCTGGCAAATACAGAAGTGGATGCTCACAGTCATCTATTGGATGGTACATAGGGTCCCCAGTGGAGGAGCTAGAGAAAGTACCCAAGGAGCTGAAGGGGTCTGTAACCGTATAGGTAGAACAACAATAAGAACTAACCACTAACCCCAAGAACTCATGTCTCTAGCTGCATATGTAGCAGAAGATGGCCTAGTCGGCCATCATTGGGAAGAGAGGCCCCTTGGTATTGCAAACTTTATGCCCCAGTACAAGGAAAAGCCAGAGCCAAGAAATGGGAGTGGGTGGCTAGGAGAGCAGGGCAGGGGGAGGGTGTAGGGGACTTTCAGGATAGCATTTGAAATGTAAATGAAGAAAATATCTAATAAAAAATTGAAAAAAAAATTGAAAAAACATGTTTGTAAACCCCCAAATTTAGGTTTCATACTTACAAAACGGTGCACTCCAGTTTCTAATGTTTCCATTCTTTTGCAAAAATAGCAAGTGTTTGATAATGATGGTTCTTGATACAGAGTGAATTTCAAACCATAGGATATGAGAGATGACTGCAAAGAAATATTTGTTTAGGATTAGATAGCATGAATGAATTATGACATTTACATTGACTTGTGTATTTGTTATTCTGTTTGTGTAAAGTAAGAATTATCTAAACAAAAATAAAACATTTTTACCATTAAAAAAAAAAAAAAAGAGTACTTGCTGCTATTCCAGAAGACCTGAGTTACATCCCAGCACTCACATTGGGCAGCTCCAGGGATCCTACTCCTCTTCTGGCCTCCAAGTATGAATACACACACACACACACACACACACACACACACACACACAATTTAAACAATAATAAAATCTGTAAGTCCTGGTATTTTACCCATATCTGTAGATAACATGTGAGCTCCCAGCTTTAGTGCTTCTCAAGGTATTCTGCTATTGCATCATTAATGATTGACCCTGAGTGGAATTGTACTGATCAAAGAGAGTTCTGTAAGAAAATAATGTTTACTAGTAGTCAATTCACCATAGTATTGGTGGGAATACAAAGCCAAATTACCCTCATTTTTTTTTTGTTTTTTAATATAATATTTTATTAATTCTTTGAGAGCGTTATACAATGTATTTTGGTCATATTCACCTCCTACATTTCCCAGGTTCACCTTATACCTCTTTATCCTCCCAACTTTATATCTTCTTTCTCTCTCTCTCTCTCTCTCCACACACACACACACACACACACACACACACACACACACATGGATAGATAGATAGATACATAGATAGATAGATAGATACATAGATAGATTTTTTTTTAATTATCCATTTGCAATTTGTATTGCCTGTGTATTCATAGGCACTGGGCCACATACCAGAGCATGTAAGTCTACCAAGGGCCATACTCTTAAAGAAAACTGATTCTTTCTCTGCCAGAAGCCATCAATATTCAACAGCTCCTGAGTTAAGGATTAGAATTTGGGAGCACCTTTCTACTCCGTAATAGATGATCGACTGTCCTGATCTTGTGCAGGTCCACACAGGCCACCACAACTACTGTGAGTTTTTGAGTATAGCAGCCCTGTAATGCCCTGAAAAGACTATTTAGCTCCAATGATCCTCCCCGATCTCTGGTCCTTCGAGTCTCTCATCATCTTCTTTCACAATGGTTCTTCTGCGCTTTGTGGAAGGTGGGAGGAGGGTGTGATTCAGGTGGGAGGAGGGTGTGATCCAGATGTATAATTTATGGCCAAGTACTCTACTGAGACTTATCCTATGCTCTTTGAGCAACTGTTTCTGCATTAATAATCAGTTTCCTTTACCTAATAAATAGTACTCAAAAGAACTACAAATTGCTGCATTTATTATTTTAAATTTTTAAATTTGTATGTATGCTAGCCTGCTTCTATATTTATGAACAATCTATGTATAGGACCAAATAGATCCCAAAAGAGGACATTTGATCCCCTGAAATTGGAGTAACAGATGATTGTGAGCTGCTATGTGGGGATACTGGAAACTGGACCAAGGGCTTCTGCAAAAGCAGTTAGTGCAATTAACCATAACTGGGAAGAGCACATGAATTAATGCGTCTTTTATTTTTTTTATTTTATTTTATTTTTTTGGAATTCAAATATGTTGAAGAATCACAACACTTTATAAACTACTCCTTCTTATTCAGGAAATTACTTCTGAAGGAATCATGCAACATGTAGGAAAATTCAAATAATAAAGCTATTCTTCATAGCATTATCTTTAGCTGTAAGAAAAACAAACTGTAAGCAGGAGAGTGATCGCACTGACTCTGAATGTTTCATTGAGTTTGTTTTATTTTTCTTTTTTATTGGCTATTTTATTTATTTACATTTCAAATGTTACCCCTTTTCCTAGTTTCCCCTCCACAAACCACCTATGCCCTACCCCTACCTCTATGAGGGTGCTCCCCTACCCACACACCCACTCCCACCTCAGCACCCTAGCATTCCTCTATGCTTGGGTATCGAGCCTTCACAGGACCAAGGGTTTCCCCTTCCATTGGTGCCAGATAAAGGAATCCTCTACTACATATGCTGCTGGAGCCCTCCATAATTTATTTATCCACTTATGGTATTTATCCCTCCATGTGCACTCTTTGGTTGGTGGTTTAGTCCCTGGGAATTTTGTTTAGTGTGAAAACTCAATAGAAAGATATAAAAAGGAGAGACTCTAACCACCCTACCCCTTCCAGAAATACATCTTCCTTCCATCCCACAACTCAGCCCAGGGCAGAGCTAGTACTCCAATACCCTCCCACACCCAGAGACAGCCTGACTCCCAGGTGCTCCATTCAACACAACCAGGCTCACAAGTTGTGAGCCCCCTCCCCAACACCTGGCTTACCTGGAAACCCACAGGGCCCAGCTGAGATTGACCCTATTCATCCTTCCCTGCCAGAGACACATCTTCCATTCAAGCCTACAACTTGGCCAGGGCACTCCAACACTCGCCCACACCCAGAGACAGCTTGATTCCCAGGTGCCCCTACATAACCAGGCTCACAGGCTCACAGGCTCACAGGCTCACAGGCTCACAGGCTCACAGGCTCACAGGCTCACAGGCTCACAGGCTCACAGGCTCACAGGCTCACAGGCAGGACAAGATTCAGTCAGAGACAGCAAGGCCATTTAACACTGGAGATAACCATATGGCGAGAGCCAAGCACAAAAACATATACAACAGAAACCAATGCCACTTGGCCCCATCAGAACCCAGCTCTCCCACCATAGCTAGCCCTGGATACCATAACATACCTTAAAAGCAAGACTACAACCTAAGATCCAGTCTTATGAAGATGATAGAGATCTTTAAGAAGGACATAATAACTCCCTTGAAGAAATACAGAAGAACAGATAGAAGCCTTTATAGAGGAAACATATAAATCACTTAAAGAAATACAGGAAACTACAATCACACACATAAAGGAATTAAACAAAACCACCCAGGTTCTAAAAATGGAAATAGAAACAATAAAGAAATCACAAAGGAATGTAACCCTGGAGATTGAAAACCTAGAAAAGAGATCAAGAGTTACAGTCGCATCACCAACAGAGTTCAAGAGATAGAAGAGAGTGTCTCAGGCATAGAAGACACCATAGAAAATATTGGCACAACAGTCAAAGAAAATACAAAGTTCAAAAAAGATCCTAATCCAAAAAATTCAGGACACAATAAGAAAATTGTAGGAAATTCAGGACACAATAAGAAGACCAAACTTAAGAATAATAGGAATAGAAGCAAGAGAGAATGTTCCCAATGCAAAGAGCCAGGAAACATCTTGTGCAAAATCATAGAAGAAAGCTTCCCTAACGTAGAGAAAGAGATGGTCTTAAATGTACAAGAAGCCTTATTTTTATTAAAATTAAAATTAAAAGTGGTAAGGGGAAAAGACCAAGTAAGGTATAAATGCAGACCTATTAGAATTACACCAGACTTCTCAGCAGAGACTCTAAAAGCTAGAAGATCTTGGACAGAAGTCATACAGACCCTAAGAGAACAAAAATTCCAGCCAGACTACTATACCCAGAAAAACTATCAATCACCATAAGTGGAGAAACCAAAATATTCCATTTTTAAAAAGCAGATTTAAACAGTGTCTTTCCATTAAAACAGCCCTATAGATGATAATAGAAGGAAAACTCCAACACAGAGAGGGATATTAAACCCAAGATAAACCAATTAATCATCTCACAACAAACCCAAAAGAAGAGAACCACACAGCATAAAATCATCATTAAAGACAAACAGGAAGTTTTCTTGGTCTTTAATATCTCTCAACATCAATGGACTCAATTCCACAATAAAAAGACATAAGCTAACAGACTGGATACATAAACAGGATACCCAGCATTTTGTTACATACAGGAAACACCCATCACTGACATAAACAGATACTACCTAAGACTAAAAGGCTGGGAAAAAAAATTTTTCAATCAAATGACCACAAGAAACTAGCTTGAGTTGCCATTCAAATATCCAATATAATAAGCTTTTAACCAAAAGTTAACAAAAGAGATGGGGAAGGACCCTTCATACTCATCAAAGGAAAAATCCAGCATGATGAACTCTCATTCTAAATATCTACACCCCAAATGCAAGTGCAACCACATTTATAAAAGAAATGTTACTAAAGCTCAAAATATTCATTGATCCTCACACGATAATAGTGGGAGACTTCAACACCCCACTCTCACCAATGGCCAGATCCTGGAAACAGAAACTAAACAGAGACACAGTGAAACTACGAAAACTTATGAACTGTATGGATTTAATATATCTATAGAACATTTCATCCTAAAGCAAAAGAATATACCTTCTTATCAGCACCTCGTGGTACCTTCTCCAAAACTAACCATATAATTGGACATAAAACAAACATCAACAGATACAAGATTGAAATAATCCCATGCAACCTATCAGATCACCATGTACTAAGGTTGGTCTTCAATAACAACAAAAACAACAGAAAGCCCACATACTCATGGAAATTGAATAACTCTCTACTCAATGGTAACTTGGTCAGGGAAGAAATAAAAAAATTAAAGACTCTCTAGAAATTAATAAAAATGAAGGCATAGCATACCCAAACTTACAGGACACAATCAAAGCAGTGCTAAGAGGAAAATTCATAGCAATGAGTTCCTTCATAAAGAAATTGGAGGGATCCTACACTAGTAGCGTAATAGTACATCTGAAAGCTATAGAACAGAAAGAAGCAAATACACCCAAGAGGAGTAGACAGCAGGAAATAATCAAACTCAAAGCTGAAATCAACCAATTAGAAACAAAAAGAACTATACAAAGAATCAACAAAACAAAAGGCTGGTTCTCTAAGAAAAATCAACAAAATAGATAAGCCCTTAACCAAACTAACCAAAGAACACAGAGACAGTATCCAAATTTAAACAAACAAACAAGCAAAATAAAACATAAAGGAAAAGGTAGACAAAATAACAAAAACTGAAGAAATTTTTAAAAAATCATCAGATTCTACAACAAAAGTCTATACTCAACAAAACTGGAAAATCTACATGAAATGGATGATTTTCTAAACAGGTACCAAAGTTAAATCAGGACCAGATAAATTATATAAACAATCTCATATTCTCTAAGGAAATAGAAATAGTCATTAAAAGTCTCATGACCCAAAAAGAAGCCCAGGTCCAGATGGTTTTAGTGAAGAATGATATCAGACCTTGATACCAATACTTCTCAAACTATTCCACAAAGTAGAACCTGAAGGAATACTACCTAATTCATCCTGTGAAGCCACAGTTACTCTGATACCTAAGCCACATAAAGAACCAACTTCAGATCAATTTCACTTATGAATATAGATGCAAAAATACTCAATAAAATGCTCACAGACCAAATCCAAGAACACATCAAAACCATTATTCACCATGACCAAGTAGGCTTCATCCCAAAAACGCAGGGATGGTTTAATATTTAGAAATACATCAACTTAATCTACTACATAAGCAAACTCAAAGAAAAAAAATCATATGATCATCTCATTAGATGCTGAAAAAGCCTTTGACAAAATGCAACACCTCTTTATGTTAAAAGTCTTAGAAATATTAGGAATTCAAGGCACATATGTAAACATAATAAAAGCAATATACAGCAAACCAACAGCCAACATTAAATTAAATGAAAATAAATTTGAAGCAATCTCACTAAAATCAAGGACAAGACAAGGCTCCCCACAGTCTATTTATTCAATAGAGGACTCAAAGTTCTAGCTAGAGATATTAGACCACAAAAGGATGTCAAAGGGATACAAATTGGAAAGGAAGAAGTCAAGATATCACTATTTGCACATGATACGATTGTATACATACACGACCCAAAAAATTCTACCAGAGAACTCCCACACCTGATAAACAACTTCAGCAAAGTGTTGGGATATAAAATTAACTCAAACAAATCAGTAGCCTTTCTCTACTGAAAGAATAAACAGGCTGAGAAAGACATTACGGAAATAACACCCATCAGAGTATTCACAAGTATAAATATTGCTTACATAAAGTATCTTGGCGTAACTCCAAGCAAGTGAAAAATCTGTATGAGAACTTCAAGTCTCTGAAGAAAGATATCAAAGAAGGCCTCAGAGATGGAAAGATCTCCATGCTCACAATTGGTAGAATTAATATAGTAAAAATGGCCATCTTACTAGAAGCNATCTACAGATTCAATGCAATCCCCTTCAAAATTCCAACACAATTCTTCACAGAGATAGAAAGAGCAACTCTCAACTTCATCTGGAGTAACAAAAAACTGAGGATTGCAAAAACCATTCTCAACAATAAAAGAACCTCTGGCGGAATCACCATCCCTGACCTCAAGCTGTACTACAGAGCAATGTGATAAAAACTGCAGGGTACTGGTACAGCAACAGACAGGTAGATCAATGGAATAGAATTGAAGATGCAGAAATGAACCCACATACCTATGGTCACTTGATCTTTGACAAAGGAGCTAAAACCATCCAGTGGAAAAAAGACAGCATTTTCAACAAATGGTGCTGGCTCAAAGGGTGCCTAGCACATAGAAGAATGAAGATTGATCCTTTTTTTTTTTTTTTTTAATCTTCTTGTACAAAGTTCAAGTCCAAGTCGATCAAGGACCTCCACATTAAACCAGATACACTGAATCTAAGAAAAGAGAAAGTGGGAGAGAGCCTTGAACACATCAGCACAGGGGAAATTTTCCTGAACAGAATACCAATGGCTCAGGCTCTAAGATCAACAATTGACAAATGGGACCTCATGAAACTGAAAAGCTTCTATAAGGCAAAGAATGCTGTCAATAGGACAAAATGGCAACCCACAGACTGAAGAAAGATCTTTACCAACCCTACATCCGATAGAAGGCTAATATCCAAAATATACAAAGAACTCAAAAAATTAGATTCCAGGGCGGCAGCAATGGGCTGGGCCCGCCGGCAGGCAGCCATGGGCAACCTTGAATAGGACAGAGCCATCTTGCAAACTGAAGCAACTGAGGGACAAGCTGAGTACCAGAAGAGGGCCAGGCAACAGCTAGAGAGTGAGCAGGCCCTGGCCAGGCAGCTGCTGTGAGATAGCAGGAAAGAACGGGCCCAGCTACTGCTCTAGAAGAGGTACTGAGAGCAACTGCTTGATAGGACAGAAAACCAGATCAGCAGCCTGGAAGCCATGGTTCAGAGCATCGAGTTCACGCAGATCGAGATGAAGGTGATGGAGGGGCTTCAGGTGGGGAACGAATGTCTGAATAAGATGCACCAGGTGATGTCCAAAGAGGAGGTGGAGAAGATCCTGGAGGAGACCCAGGAGGCAGTGGAGTACCAGGGGCAAACTGATGAGCTGCGGGCAAGAAGCTTCATCCAGGAGGACGAGGATGGCATCCTGGAAGAGTTGAACGCAATCACTCAAGAACAAATCGAGTTACCAGAGGTTCCTTCAGAACCCCTCCCTGACACGAACCCATAAGCCCCTGCCAAGGCCAGATCCAGGACTGGTGGTGGCTTCATTACCTGGCCTCTCCAGGGACTCTGAGGCATACTCTGGGGACTGGCCCACAGAGCCTTTGGCTGAGAGTCAACCCTGAGGGCTCCCAGGAGGCCTGAAGGGCTGGACTGGCCAGTGCAGGTGCTGATGGCTGGAACAGCTGCTTACACGGCAGCTCTTCACAGTTTAGTCTGGATGCACCTTTGTCTCTTTCTCCTCCTGGACTAAGTGGACACTCAATCAGCCAGGCCCAGCTTCAGGCAGCTCTGAACCCCACCGTAGCTGCAACCCACTACACCTGGTGTTGTTCTCAAGCTGACCCAACCCGTGTGACCTGAGGTCTTTTGTGAGGAAACACCTCAAACCTCGAGGTCCCTGAGCTTCCTTCTCTTGTCTCTGCTGCTCACATGAGCTGGTGAGAGCTTCAGTTGAGGAGTTTTCACCTTGCCTGGCATCCTGATATCCCTCAGTTTCCTAGCAGACCAGTGACAGAAACTCTAGGGTACTGGTGTTCTCCAAATCTCTTGGAGCATCTTTGGTACCTCAGACTTGAGCCTCTTATGTTGGCAGAGGTGGACCAGGGGCTATCCTGCTGAATGGACCAATCTAGGAGCCTGACTTGGGGGGTCTGTTCATAAAAGAAAGACATGTTAAGGAGATATAAGACCCTGTTTTAATAGGCATGTACCTCATGGAGTCCTGGACACACTAAGTCACCAACGCCTAGGAGGCACAGAACTCAGAATTGACCTCCAGAGCCCTATGCTTGTTTGATTACGGACCATCTCTGGTCTTCGGGTGTTTGAAGAACAAAGGGTCTTATGTACCCTTAGGGCTTACCAGGAAAGGAGGGCATCTCTCCTTTAACCCAAAACTGGTCAACCTCAGTATTAAAGTTGACCCCTGCATGGTCTTTGACCAAAGAAGATGAAGAAGGAGAAGGAGGAGGAGGAGGAGGAGGAGGAGGAGGAGGAGGAGAAAGAAGAGGCGGAAGTTAGACTCCAGAAAACCAAATAACCCAATTAAAAATGAGGTACAGAGCTCAACAACTTCTTTTTCCATATTTTTTTAAATTCTGATTTTTTTTATTAGATATTTTCTTCATTTACATTTCAAATGCTATCCCAGAAGTCCCCTATGCCCATCCCCCACCCTGCTCCCAACCCACCCACTCCTGCTTCCTGGCCCTGGCATTCCCCTGTACTGGGGCATATAACCTTCGAAAGATCAAAGGCCTCTCTTTCCATTGATAGCCAACTAGGCCACCCTCTGCTACATATGCAAACTAGAGACATAAGCTCTAGGGGTTACTGGTTAGTTCATATTGTTGTCCCTTCTATAGTGTTGCAGACCCCTTTAGCTCCTTGTGTACTTTCTCTAGCTCCTTCATTGGGGACCCTGTGTTCCATCCAATAGATGACTGTGAGCATCCACTTCTGTATTTGCCAGGCACTGGCATAACCTCACAAGAGACAGCTATATCAGGGTCCTGTCTGCACTTCTTAACTAATGGCCAAGAAACACCTAAAGAAATGTTCAACTTCCTTAGTCATCAGGGAAATACAAATCTGGTAGTTCCCTCAGAAAATTGGGAATAGCTCTACCTGAGAATCCAGCTATACCACTCCTGGGCATATACCCAAAAGATGGTCCAATACATAACAAGTACATGTGTTCCACTATGTTCATAGCAGCCTTATTTATAATAGCCAGAAGCTGGAAAAAACCCAGATGTCCCTCAACTGAAGAATCAATACAGAAAATGTCATACATTTACATAATGGAATACTACTCAGCTATTCAAAATGATGACTTCATGAGCTTTGTAGGCAAAAGGATGGAACTAGACAATATCTTCCTGAGCGAGGTAATCCAGACCCAAAAGAACATAATGTCCACTGATAAGTGGTAAGAAGGAAGGCCTCAGTGTGGATGTTTCAAACCCTCTTAAAAGGGAGAACAAAATAATCACAGGAGGCAGAGGGGGGAATCTGTGTGGGAGAGGGTAGGGAGGGATCTGGGTGGGAGAGGGGAGAGAGGGAAGGGTGGGTGGACCAGTTATGGGAAGAGACAGGAGAGAAGTCCAGAGGCCCAGAAGAAGAAATAGAAACAAGTAGCGGGGAGGAGGGGAGGGGAACTTAGGAACCATTAAATAGTCTCATATGCTAGGGATGCGAGAGGCTTCCAAAACCCAATGGGGATGACATTAGCCAAAATACCTAACGGCAGGGAGATAGAACCTAAAGAGACCACCTCCAGTAGATAAACATACCCCCATGAGGAATGGAACCACCCACCATCTAAATAATTTTAACTCAGAATGTCCCTGTCTAAACGAAATACAGGGACAAAAGTGGAGCAGAGGCTGAAGGAAAGACCATCTAGAGACGGCCCCTACTGTGTGATCCATTCAGTCCATAGACACCAAACCCTGACACAATTGCTGATGCCAAGATGTGCTTGCAGACAGGAGCCTTGTATGGCTGTCCTCTGAGAGGCTCTGCCAGCACCTGACTAAGACAGATGCAGATACTCACGGCCCAGGGACCCCAATGGAAGAGTTAGGGGAAGGACTGAAGGAGCTAAAGGGGATTGCAACTCAATAAGAAGAACAACAGAATCAACTCACTGGACCCCTCAGAGCTCCCAAGGACTGAACCACCAACCAAAGAGTGCACATGGGCAGGTCCATGGCTCCCGATATATATTTAGCAGAGGACTGCCTCATCTGTCATCAGTGGGAGGGTAGGCACTTGGTCCTGTGGAGGCTTGATTCTCCAGAGAAGGGGGATGCTAGAGAGGTGAGGAGGGAGTGGGTAGGTGGGTGGGGTAACACCCTCTTAGAGGCAAAGGGGGAGGGGAGGGAGGGGTACAGGGTTCATGGAGGGGAGACAAGGAAGAGGAATAACATTTGAAATGTAAACAAATAAAATGATTCATAATTTTTTTAAAAAGAGGAAAGATATAGAAAATGCACATATAGTGTGGGACTGAAGCAAATAATTGTATGTCTCTAGCCTTGCCCATATGCATATGAAAAGGCTTAAAAGGGAAATATATATATCAGCAATAGATTTTTTTCCTTTAGTTTTATCTTCATAGAATTACTTCTTTACTTGATAAATTATAATTTCAAGATATGGAAAAGATGACTAATAAAAAAAATTCAGCTAAAGAAATTATAGCCTTCTCAAACTACAGGACCAGCTCCCTTAGCAGAAAGCAAGCGCTGTGCCAACAACTAGCAAGCTGCCCACTTCTTGTAAACCAATTATAACTGCACTCATCGAGTGTCACTCAAGTCTAGCCGAACTGAAGTCTAGCAGCACGTTTCTCAAAGACCTGCAGCTTTGCCTTTCCTACCAAAAACAACTCACACGACCAGAGTGATGGAGGCTCCAGCGTGAGGAAACACAAAGACCCTCCTGCATGGCCTTCATTTGATCTCTGAATCCCAGCCAGGAAAGAACAGCCCCTATCATTGTGAATCACCTTCTGAGTCTCTGATGAAAAGTCAGCTTGAAATACTACTGCTGTAAACCATATCACAGAGCTAGTGGGGATATTTAAATCACGCTACACCAAAGGAAGGGTGAATTGGAGAAGGGAGCTATAATGTCATGTTTCAAATGACATCAGGATCACGTGAAGAAGAGATTTGTGGCCTTTGCTTCAGAGTGGCTCTCCAAGAGCCCCGGGGATGAGAAACTTGGAGACAAATGGCAGGTTTGTAGGTAAGAAGACACCAGCCATGTGAGGGGTTCATATGCCATCCGAGGGAAGCTGCTTCCTGGAACTATGCATGGAGGGAGTCCAGGGATCCCCATGGACAGATATCTTGTGTAATGTTCAGGTCACACTGCAGAGCAGGGGCAACCAGGACTGATAACCATTCTGACAACCAAGATAACCAGGAGACGTGGGTGATTTCTCTGTTGTCTAAAGCTTGCCTGGTCCTTCAAGTCTGGTTATTATTTCAGCTATTTAACTTCAGGGGAAATGATCTGGTGTTTCTGAGTCTCAGTTTCTCTGGTCAAAACTGGAAAATATGTAAGATTATCTCATCCAAAATACTCTGGGTCTCCTATCTGACCTTATCACTTTATAAATAAATACTCTAGCCCACCTTTTTGCTTCAAAGCACAGACTACCAGAAGCATGTAACTTGGCATGATGTTGCTCTCTACAGTCATCTCAATGTATTTTTCTGGGTCCTTCCTTTTGATTTGATCAGAAACTTGTCATCAATGTAATGTCCACAGAACACAGTTCATGCTCCATAGTCAATGAAGTGAATAGTAAATGAGTTCCTACCTTGTTTTGAGCATGTTATTGAATAAAAGACAAAACCAGAGGAATCACCGCTTCAGTACTGGGTCTTCTGTGCGTGGCTGGGAAATGACACATGACTCCCCAGGGGGAAGTTTATGAGGCACATTATTGAGGAGAAAGCATAACTGGGCTTGTTCTCCTGATGAACACCTATGGGCAGAATGGAGGAAGTAGCATGGGGTAGAAGGAACAAGGAAATGGAGTAGTAGCATGCAGCCCCAGCAGAGGACTGACTCCTCCCAAGGATGGGGAAGGTACAGTTAGCTTGTTCTGAAGGACAAGGAACATTTATACGCACCTTCTCATCGCGGTATAGGGACCAGCATTAGGTGCAGGTCACCTAAAGGGGCTCAACCTTAGAAGAGGCCTCTCAAGTATAATTCCCAAAGAGGGCTGACAGCTAAGCCCCTTCACTCAGAAAAATATACAGGAACTGAGAGAATGAGTGCCTTAGTGCTAGGAGCTAGATAGACCAGGCCAGGCAGCCCAGCATCCATCTGCTCAGCAAGGGGACTCCATTCCACTGCACACGGATGGGTCTACAGAACGTAGCTGCTTACTGTTTTCAAGAACCCTAGCCCCTCAATTCAGAAAAGAATCTGAGGAGATATGAATGTCATTGTCATCAGATAGCTGATGCATCATCATAGATGATGCCTCCTGGGAACTTCAAGACTCAGGGGGAGAAATAGGAAAGTCCAGGACTATTGAGGAAGACTCTGTCATGGTCTCACAATGACGGGGCAGGTGAACCCATAGGGTGTCCAGTTGATTCTTACTGCTATCGTCTCCTTCTAGGTAGTTGGTATAGGTTTTGGTCATGTGTATCTCACCACTTTTACACATGAATAGATACTAAATCCTATATTTGTATAAAGCACCTTTTTATAAGCTGACAGCAGAACTTTAATATTTACTCACTGTTATGGACTGAGTATTTGTGACCCTGTCCGCAAAATTCAAATATTGAAAAAAAAATTCAAATATTGAACTCCTAACCTGTTGCCAGGATGGAGTTTGGCTTGATTCTTTTCTTGTTAAAGGAAAAAGTTCAGCCAAGAGAGCTTGTTTAAGCATAAATTTATTTAGCAAAGCAAAGTAAAGTGATAGAACACTCCAGACAGCTTGGAGCAAGCTGGCTCAAGGAATGGGCAATTTTGAGCCTGCTATTTGTAAGGGTGTTTCATGAATATTTATAAGATGGTAGCATATTGATGAGGTCATCTTTTTGCCCTCTCCGAAATCACGGTGAGTCAGATCTCCCTTTTAAGGAATTTTTGTTCCTCCATGTTCCTCATAAAAAGCCCACAGTGGGGGGGGGGGGGAAACACATTGAAATGATATCAGTGAACAAAACCACATTGAAATGATACCACAACCAGTCCCAGATCTTTTGAGAACCTAGATGTTTTGCTGGGACACATTTGTAGCAATTGGAAAATTGCCCTGGTACCTTAGTCTCTCTTTAATCAAGTGTGTGTGTGTGTGTGTGTGTGTGTGTGTGTGTGTGTGTGTGTGTGTGTATGCACACATATAACATGTTGTGTATATTTATGTGTGTGTACATGAGTGCCAATAAGTATGAGCCAAAAATTTCACATGGACCTCAGAGGACAATCTAGGCCAGCCATTGCCTTCCGTTTTACTTGAAACAGAGGTTCTTTGTTCTTTTCCTACTGACTATGCCAGGCTAACCCAGAATTGTAACTTCTACGATATGTGGTCCGAATGGGCATTTGACTGTCAGATCACCTACCAGAATACAACTTCAGTGTCCTTGGTTACCACATATCTTTTTTGTTGTTGTTAGGTTTTTTTTGTTTGTTTGTTTTTTGTTTTCGAGACAGGGGGTTTCTCTGTATAGCCCTGGCTGACCTGGAACTCACTTTGTAGACCAGGCTGGCCTCGAACTCAGAAATCCGCCTGCCTCTGCCTCCCAGAGTGCTGGGATTAAAGGCGTGCACCACCATGCCCAGTGGTTACCACATATCTTAACTCTGCCTGCCTTGCTCAGATGCAATTATATCTGGAGATAGGTTTCAGTGAGGTTGGGGTCCCATGATGGAACTGATGCAAAGATAAGACAAATTAATGCCACCAGGGTGTACATTCTGCCTTGTAGGGAAGAAAAATCGAATGATGAGACATGAGCATGTATTGTTTACACTACCCCAACTGGTGATCTTTTGTTATAGTGGCCTGTGATGGCTATGTGAAGAAGCCTCATCCACACAGAAGCTAGATGCCCTGGAGAGATGAGACTCTAAGCATGCGGAGGGGGAAACCTTGACTACATTAACTGATACAGGAAGGCCTGTGTTGACTGGGAGCTGGACCATTCCCTGGGGAGGAGATCTTGGGCTTCCTAAAATGGAGGCAGTATCTTTCTGGCTTCCTGATAACGGATACCAAGTAAATAGCTCCTTCAAGCTCAGGCCACTGTGGCTTCCCCGCTGTGATGGACTGGAACCTAGAATATTTTGTGAGCCAAAATAGACCCTTTCTCCCTTAAAATGCATTGGTCAAAGTATTTAATCACCACAGCAGGGAAATAAGACTGGACATAATATGTCCCTTCAAATGAAGAACATAACACAATAAACACAAAAATCCTTTCAATTGAGGGCCGGCATTTTTATCTGATCACATTATTTTATTCTTGATTCTGATACCTGGATAAAGGCTTCTTAAACTTTCCCACCCTCAGCCTCCTCTCACCTGAGTTTTTACCTGCAGCTGGGTGTATACATAGGTACATGAAACGAGTATGCAGATCAAACACCTACTGAAAAGAAATCACAAAGAAATTTCTTTTAAAACAAGCAGTCACCATTTAAAGAAGAAAGTAAATGGCTTCACTAATGAGACAGGGTTTGTTTGCTTATTTTGACATAAAGAATTAAATCCTGGCTGAACGTTTGATACTGAGGGCGCAGAACATCTTTAACAGTTTACAGAGTCGGTCAATGTTTTCGACTTTATACTTGTCAGTGCTGAGAACGCCGCTTGCATAAATGTATAATGTAAAATGACAGAGGCATGTTGAGACCCATTTCAGGAATCGTTGGAAACGCGGCACTCATCTCAAGCCAAAACTCGTTTAATGAGTGTGTGTGTGTGTTAAAAGAGGCAGCAACTCACTTTTGAAATCGAGCATTCTCACACAATACAGTTCTAACTTGATGAAGGCTGAGAAATAATAGAAGGAAATATAGAGCCTTTGTTTTCTCTTACTGAAACCTTACCCTGAAGAGAGTGAAACTTCACGTGTACTGTAAGAACCTGTCAATTCATTACATAGGGTCTTCAAGCTGCCACAGACGGGTAGGGGCATCTGCTGGTGCTCTATGGCATGATGATGCATGCACTGCAAAGTGTGCAAATACAGTGTGCTCAGAACCAAGGCTGTGATGAAGTCCCATGACAGGCATTGCAAGGAACAAAACAGGTTCATTACACATTGCACTTTGATTGTTGTATGTTTCGAAACCTTTTACATGTTAAAAAAAACTTCTCCCTCTTGCCAAATGTCTCAGAAGCCTAGATAGGGTTGTGACCAAGAGTTTAGGAAAGTTGATATTAGATGGCTCACACTGGCCCTGCCCGGCTGCACCCACAGTCACCCTATAAGCTCACTGCTAGTGCTTTGTTGGCTTTAAATATGAGGACAGTGGGTTGTGGAGGGTCCCTTTTACTTCGACAAGGACCCACAGTAAAATCTTTTGAGCAAATGGATCTTGCCTTCTAACCTATTACTTGGGTGTTTATCATCTAAAATGGAAGCTTCCACATTGATTTTGTTAATAACTTGATTGAAATAACATCTGTTTCAAACTGAGGAAATACAAATAGTTGAAAGCAGAGCGAGGCTGGTTCTAGGTGGGGCTGGACTAATGGGAATAGGTCTTGTCTGCTTTACTTCCATGTGGTGACTGCTGTTAGAGAGACCTCTGTGCTGTTACCATGGATACCCAAAGGGCCATAATCTGTACCAACACAACCATTACACTACGCTCAAAACCCATATTAAAAGCAATTTTATTTCACTTTTAATTACATTTGTCTGTGTTCTATATGGAGGTATGTGGTTGTGAATGGAGGTATCTACAGAGGCCACATGGGGGTGTTGGATCTTCTAGAGCTGATGTTACAGGTAAGTTATAAACTAGCTGTCTGACACAAGCACTGAACCAAATTTGGGTCTCTAAGATCAGCAAGCTCTCTTAGCCACTGAGACATCACCACAACCCCAGACCTGAAATTCTTATTAGGTACTTTGTTGAGTCGATCACCAAAAGGCATTAACTTCCTCTTGATAGATCTATACAACACTCACACACATGCACACACACATACTGACTTCCATCATTTGGTCTAAAAAGTCCGCCCCAACTGATAGATTAATCACTGCTATCTTTTTAGCTATATATCACTTCCTTGAAGAACATATTTAGAAAGAAAGCCAATCTTTTTGTTTTCTAAGTTCCAAAGTCCACATTTTCTACATTAAAAATGCAGCAATAATAACATCTCTTGTCCCTGTCACATCTCCTCGCCTGTAACACCCATGAGTTCCTTGTGAATTGTGGTACATAGTTAATTTATCCAGGGCAGCAAATTTCAAAGACGATTGCATATTGGAGTCCAGAGAGGTGGGTTTTCTTTCTTTCTTTCTTTCTTTCTTTCTTTCTTTCTTTCTTTCTTTCTTTCTTTCTTTTTTTGCGTTCAACACACCAACGTTCTGTACGCAGCTCTGGTTGCTTTCTTGGATATCACTTTATGTTTTGGGGTGTTTTTTTTTTTTCTTTTTTT
>NC_034592.1:43991623-43992627 GCF_900095145.1 Mus pahari | reverse complement strand
TAGCTCTGGCTGTCCTGGAACTCACTTTGTAGACCAGGCTGGCCTCAAACTCAGAAATCCGCCTGCCTCTGCCTCCCGAGTGCTGGGATTAAAGGAGTGCACCACCATGCCCGGCTCAGAGAGGTGTTTTTAATACATCCCTGCCTGGGTCCTCACTTTAGGCTAATTAAACTAGAATCCCTACAAGTGTCTTTCAAAACTTCTGCAGTTGTAATGTGCAGGCATGTTTGAAAGTCAGTGGTCTAAGTTTGACTTAAATGTTACGTGTTCTTCACTCTCCATTTCCTGTCTGGAAGTGTCGGCATCTCTAGTCTCCACTTATTTTCTCATTGAAGATCCCCTTCTGTCATTCATAATCCAAAGTAAAATCTGAGACCAGCAGTTCTCTTTCCTGCCACTTGTTATACTAACGCTAAGTTAGAGCCTGTGTTTAATTGGAAATGTCACTTAAAACTCGGCTTTCATTATCATCATTTCTCTCGAACCTCGAGTAGACCAAACAATTTCAACAGACTTCTCCCACCGCCACCATGAGGAAGAAGTCTTGGAGTTCGAGACCAGAGCCTTGCAGATGTTAAACATGATCACTATCTGTAAGCTACCCTTTGATAAAATTGTTTTAAGATCCCCTTTTGCTCTTATAGGCCTTACGAGTTCACTCTTGGTTATGCTTCAACTCCCGGGTTTATGTACTCCATACTTAGTGAGAATATACTTTTGTTCCCAAGTTACTGTTCTGGAAATTTCCAGTAACTGCTTTGGCCGTTTTCTACCATGTGCTATATAAACCTTTCACTTTTGCATCTGTTTTCTAGCATCTTGTCAATCTCCTACCCAACAGACATCATTCTGGACCCTGTTCATCACATCTTCTTGTGAATAATACCTCAGCCTGCCTTGCCCGTTGGGAGATTATCTATGATGCTTTCAAGTTCTGAGCTCCATTCACGTATGTACTTGATTCCCATGGTCGTTTGTCTGTTGCTCCATCTGGGCGATATTCT
>NC_034592.1:43963087-43991612 GCF_900095145.1 Mus pahari | reverse complement strand
TTTTTTTTTTTTTTTTTTTTTTGAATTCCACTTGCAATCGTTTTATACTCAACTGAATATATCTCTCAGAAAAGTACTCCATACTTTCTCTGGAGCCTTTCAGTCTGGAAATGGAAGTAAGAGTCCAGAATTACTATCTTCTTCTCAGCATCATTTGGATAGCCTGCAAGTCCCACAGTGCTTTTGCTGTTCGTTATTACTGCCATGCAGGTGTGTTCTGTGTATGGGTGCACATGCATGTCACAAAATCAAAGAACAGTTTCTGAGAGTCAGTTCTCTCCCTCCATCGTAGGATTCAGGATCAATCTCCAGTTATCAGGTCTGGAAAGCAAGTATTTTTACCTGCTTACTCATCTCATCAGCCCTCCTTTTCATGTAAGAAATAACCAAAAGTCCTTCTGATTTCTGTTACATGTAATTTTAAAAATCCATGATAGCTCCAGCTAAGCTCTAGAATCAGTAGCTGCCTGTTCTTCCTTGCCCAATGTCAAAAATGGCCATCTGGCCCTGGTCCCCAAGGTTGGTTTGGTTCCCAAACCCATCCTTCCTGAGAACACCCGGAGCTACCACATTCCACAAACTAACAACCCTGGAGGCTGGCTACACCGTCCACCAGTGACCACTCCATGGTTTCATCCTCTCTCTCGCCTCCACCTAAATGGTCACAAATGGAAAATACCAGACAGCCTTAATATTTAATACCAGCCAGAATTGTATTGGTTAAAGCCCAGTATGTCTGTACAAAGAACACACAACTCATTTATAATAGCTACAAGCTGCATGCATAGATTGAGCGGATACACCACAACACTAGTCTATTCCCCAGCTATGAGATCCATTGCTACTTGTGGCTCCTCCAAGCCACATGGTTCTATTCCATCATCCACCTCCTCTTCCTCCATCTTCCTTTCTCTCCCACTTTCTCTACATGTTTTTGCTCCACCTTTCCCTTCCACTGCCCAATCACAGGTTCTAGCCTTTATTTTGCTAGTCAAAATGGGGAGAAGGTTCACGTGGAATCACCTGAGTATGTGGTACAATCTTGGGGGGTGGGGGTGGGGGCATTCCCTCTTTAGGAAGCAGAATTAACATCAAAATACAAACACCACCTAGGGCAAGCCACAACAGATTTCCACCTATTTAAAAGCCTGCAAAGTCATTTGAAAGCCACTCAATGCTCAACATAGCTTTCTTTCATGCTGACTCCCCCAAGTAAGAAGGGAAGTAAGGTGTGGTAGGGAAGTAAGAGAATTGGTTGAATGAGTTGTGGTAGATATTCTTAGGGAAATACATATTAGGGAAATACATATTCGAGGAAGACAAGGCACCTCTTTCAGAGTTAGCAAGACCTCAACACTAGGAACTTGAACCTCTTGCAGAATGGGAAAGACTTCCACGTTAGGAACTTACCCACCAACCCAGCAACACAGCATGGACCAGACAAATTCCCAAGGAGTAACTTTCTAGAATCCTGATAACTGTTCAAGTTCTCTGCTTCCTTCATCTCAGAGGTTGACACCCTTCTAGGAAGACCTCTACTTGATGTTTAAAGCACTTGTCTGAAATTTGTGAGACATACTTTGTTCCATGCTTTCACATGCAAAACCCTTTTCGTACCAATTTTGTTTTTTAATGTTCCTAAACCTGAATGATTTCCTTGTTGGGCGTGACCCTTGTGGACCCAAAGGAACTTCTGTGGTTTCTTTAGCAAAGTGCTCTCCTCTCTAGTATGCACTACGACCAACACATATACTCACTGTTGACTCCCAGAACCCACTTGATGCCTCAATACTATTCTGAGAGTTAGCAGTTGTCACTGGTGAATGTCTGTAACCTGGGGACAGGAAAACAGCCCCAAGTTCATTACACCAGGGCCTAAAGTACTCACCCATCTGTTAACTTGAAGAGAACAACTCAAATATCACTAAGCCGGACACAACCTTTAGAAACTGGGAAGAGATGATACTGAACTAGTCTGGGCCTTCAGGAAGTAATTGTTTAATCCTCAGGATGCCCTAAATGAAATCATGTTTAAACTCTTGAAGTTAAAAGGAGATCATCAGGACAGGGAAAGAAAGAATGGGAAGAGCCCACCTGGCCTCTTGCCATCCACATCCCTCCCTGACCCTCCCACCCCCAACCCCCCAGGTCTGCTTACCTGTTGTCAAAGACTCTCTTGGGTTGCATACAGGACAGTGACAGTTCTCACAACTTGAACTATGCAGAGATGATACGGGACCTCACTAAAACAGTGAAATTACTTACTGCTGAGCTTCCCATAAGGCAGTTAAAATTGAGGATGAGAGAGTGGAGTGTTAATGATCACAGATTCTGCTTGCATGGTTCTTCTCTACTGTCAAACTGAGGTCACACCTCACCTGGGAGTGGGCTTTCTGGACATCCCTATGTACCTTGATTAGGTTAACAGTTTCGGGAAGACCTGTCCACTGTGGGTAGTGAGCGTCATTCCCTGGGATGAAATCCTGGGTTGTACAAACTCCCATCCCTCTTTGCTCCTTCCCTGTGAAGATTGCTGTGGCTGTGGCTACCCCACTATGATAGACTCTAAGTTCAGACTGTGAGTTAAAAGTGTTTTTGTACAGCATTGTACATGTTCCCATGTATGAGCGTGAGTGGGGGGGGTCTAAGGAAGAGAACCTCAACTGTCTGTATGTTTTTTGAAACAGGGTATTTCATTGGTCTAGACTTGCTGTGGTGGTTTGAATATGCTTGGCCTAGGGAGTGCCAATTAGGAGGTGTGGGCTTGATGGGGGAAGTGAGTCACTGTGGGGGTGGGCAATGAGGCCCTCCTCCTTACCATGGGAGAGCCAGTCTTCCACTAGCCGCCTTCAGATGAAGATGTAGAACTTCCATCATCTTCTGCACCATGCCTGCCTGGACGCCACCATACTCCAGCCCTGATGATAATGGACTGAACCTCTGAACCTGTAAGCCAGCCCCAATTAAATGTTGTCCTTATAAACGTTGCCTTGGTCATGGTGTCTGTTCATCGCAGTAGAATCCTAACTAAGACACTTTCCATGTAGTCTAGATTGGCTGTCCAGCAAGCCTCAGGGATCCACCTGTTTTTTTAGCACCAGCATTAGAAGTAGGCTGGACCACTTCTAAATTGTTTGCTTGCTTTTTTTTTTTTTTTTTTTTTTTTTTTATGTGAGAACTGGGGGATAGAACTCAGTTCTTCATACTTACAAAGCAAGCATTTTACCAACTGAGTTATCTCCCCAGTTATGTATTTCTTTATGAGCCTTTGCTTGCCCATCTGTAAAATGGGAGTACTATGATTCAGTCTACCCAAGGGGACTATCAAACCAGGAAGAAAGTGAGTTCATTGCTTTTCATGGTACTCACGGACCTTTAGAAGGAAGATGCACCAAGCAGAGTGATTTTGATATTTAGTATGTTAATAGAATTTTCATCACCATCTTAGAAGGCTGGCTTTATTTATGTACACAATTAGTGAGACAGCATTCGGAAAATACTGGACAGTGCTAAAACATAGGCCATTTCTCTGAGTGAAAAAAAAAAAAAAACCCAAAACGGGTCATAACTCAGAGGAGATGGACTGAGATGTGAAGGTCACTCACTCATTCGCAGGAATAAATTATAGTATACCATCAAGTTAGTTTCTTCAGCTAGTCATAAAGAAGAATACGGTTAAGTAATTTACTCGCAAATGATGGTTATAAACCACTCACATTCTAACAAATCACATCACACCACACAAACCACACAGTCGTGCTTACATGGCCACTGGCCTCCATGAGTGTGGAGAGCAGAGAGCCACGTTGTCCACATCTTAGGTCATGAGAAACACCACACCCGGTAAGAGCTTAAGAGAATTAGCACTTCAGGCTGAGCCCACCCCTGTCCAGCTCCCATATTGAACATGGAGACTCCGCCTCCAAAGCGGAGTGCACACATGAGAAGCGGCGTCTTATTGACCAGAGCACTGGGAAGCGGTGGGATATAGATCTTAGAAGATGACGGGGTCTTTGGTTTGGGAAACAGAACATTAAACACCCACAAAAATAGGTCATGGCCTTAGTCCCTTTGTGTTGCTGTTACAAAACATGAGAGAGCAGGTGAATTCTAAAGCACAAGCTTTCATTTCTCGTAGTTCTACTGGCCTGGAATCCCACCATCAAAGTGCCAGCATTTAGCCTGGCTAAGGCTCTCCGCCAACCCATCACGAAAGAGAACGAGGGAAGCTAGCCGCTAGCTCAGTGTTACCTGAAGCGTCTCTTGAAAATGCTCCACTTTCTTTTTTTCGTTTTTTTTTATTAGATATTTTCTTTATTTGCATTTCAAATGCTATCCCGAAAGTTCCCTATACCCTCCCCCCACCCTTGCTTCCCTACCTACCCACTCCCACTTCTTGGCCCTGGCATTCCCCTGTGCTGGGTCATATAAAGTTTTCAAGACCTAGGGGCCTCTCTTCCCAATGATGGCCAACTAGGCCATCTTCTGCTGCTACATATGCAGCTGGAGACACGAGCTCAGGGGGTACTGGTTAGTTCATATTGTTGTTCCACCTACAGGGTTGCAGCCCCCTTCAGCTCCTTGGGTACTTTCTCTAGCTCCTCTATTGGGGGCCCTGTGTTCCATCCTATAGATGACTGTGAGCATCCACTTCTGTGTTTGCCAGGCACTGGCACAGCCTCACAAGAGGCCACTACTTCAGGGTCCCTTCCGCAGAATCTTGCTGGCATGTGCAATAGTATCTGGGTTTGGTGGCTGATGATGGGATGGATCCCATGTGACCTAATCAGGCCATAAACGCACTATTCCCTCGAGCTGTCACTTTGGCAGAACCTGAATTGTGGAGGAGACACAGTGAGTCATATCCAAATTAAGGTCATACTTACCATTTGCTCTCAGATTAAAATGACACAGTTCCCGGGGTCTACAAGCTGAAGGAAAAAAGGAGTGGACAAGGTTGACCGTACGCTGGCTTAGGAACTAGTTGCTTGCCCCCTCATTTTCCCACAGCAATTTCAGGAGAGAAACACTATCCACCAGGGTGTAGACAAAAGAACTAATTCTCAGAGAGATGAATCCACTTGCCTAAGATCGCATAACGCAGTCAATTGCTGTAAACACCTTAAAAGCCAAGTTTGACTGACTCGAAGGTCTACACGCTTCCTACAACTGCTATGCTTCTCTAAGTAACCTGTGATGACAAATACTTTTCTCTGGGATGTCAGCTTTGATTGTCAGAGTGTGAGTTTTGAGCAAAAAGAGAGTGATGCTAGGTCTCAATAGTTAGGGGTTCAGAGAACAGGACTATGTGCTAATTGCTTGTCACCTCGCAATTAGCCTGGTCTCCTAATGTGCCAGATAAAGGACCCAAGAACTTGAGGAATAGAGTCACTTCCCATGCACCCAAGGCTTGAGGGAGCACACTTAAGGCTGGCATTTACACCCAAAATCTGAGCAGGAACCTTCTCCCATAGCCAAGTGATGATGGTAATAAGGAATGAGCTGATTTGCATTCTGTCAACTTCACCGAGAGTGTCTGGTAGTCGCTTCCACCTACACACCAAGTTAGCATACTGCCCGTCACCAGGGTATGAAGGCAGTCTTATGATGTCACTCTTAGTCTTCCAACAGAATTTTCTTAACTGTGGCTGAATCACACTTCCAGAATCTAGCACTCAGATACAGAGATGCTAAGAGGAACAGTGAGTGCGCTCACTCAGTCTCTCCTTCCCTCCCTAGGGCACCAAGCGCTGAAGTGAGTCTTCATTGGGGCCCAGTCTGGAGTCTTCATTGGGGACTTTTCTAGGCATCCAGACACACCACAGTTGCTCATGTTCAAAGACAGATTTGAGGCTGGTTTTGAGTGTGACTCTGCTACAGAGATGCCATTAGTACAAATAGATGTGTTTTTATTATTTCACTTTTTTTTTTTTTCGCTGCATCATGTCTTTCAGTGAACTCAGATCAGGGGGTCCTTTGTTTACTCTAATGTATTTAACAACATCAACTTTTCTTTTTTTCATCTGTAATATACGTACATAATATGTATATGTAACATACATATATACATATGTGTTCATATATGATCTCCATTTAAAAATGGAGATCATTTATTATTATTTATAGATCTATTATTCATAGATTTATTATATTATTTTATATTCATTATGTTTTGACTGCAAGTAGGTCTGTGTGAAGGTGCCATACTCCCGGAACTGGAGTGACAGGCAATTATGAACTCCATGTGTGTCTGGAAATTGAACCTGGGTCATCTAGAAGAATAGCTAGTACTCTCAACCACTGAGTCATCTCTCCAGCCCCATTATCAGCCCATTCCATCTTGTCTCACATTTCCATAACAAGAAGTACATTCTGTTCTTCTTCCAGGGCTACAGGTAGGTCCCCGGCTTTGTGGGACACATTAATCCAGGAAACTGACTCTAACACTTATGATGAGACACAAGACTGTCTCAGAGCTTCAACAATTGCTGATCCCCTGAGGGTATCTACTTATTTTATAACATTTCTTCCCAACAATGTGAATGCCAGTTCATCTTCTCAAGTGCTAATTATAATCAAACCCATTGTCTAAAATGGCTGAGGCAATTATATGTATATGTATGTATAAATGCACACAAACACACGCCAATTATTGTTTACATATGTCATTGATGGATTTTCTCCTCTGCACACATCCATAACTGCTCATTTATTTCCACAAGTTGACAGGATAGGACAAGGAACAGTGGGTTTGGTCGGGACTTCTTTTTCTCAATAGTGAGATTTGGGAAGTTCCATTTGCTAATTTATAGCCTTACTCCAGGAGGCATTATTTCCAGTCCATGGTATTGCTTATTGGGCCCCAAAAGGAGGTACTGTCGTGACTGATGAATTGAGCCACAGTGTCACTTGAATGTAAAAGTGACAGCAGGAAACTACCAATCAACTCCCGAGAACCAGAGGGAGTGAGCAGGGTACACCTGTATTTAGAACGAGCACCATATATTACTTCCTTCTGAAACTACTAAAAATAGGAAAAGGAAGCCATTTCCTCCAAGTGATTGATAAGGTATTCTCTAAGATCCTTTAAGACAGACTCTAATCTGTGTGGACAACCTAGAATGTTCCAGGATAGGAGCTTGTTCTAATTTATTGCAAGGTTGCTCAATATACAGTCAGATCAGGTAGAACTTTGCTTTAGTTTTTGCTATTTGTCTTTTACTTTGAGATAAGATCACTTGTTACCCAGACAGGATGCCAACCATAAGGCTGGCCTTAAACTCCTGCTCCTCACATCTCCTGGGACTATGGGCAGGTACTATCACCTAACTAGAGCAAATGCATTTTAATATTAGAAGAAATGATTAATTGGTTTTTTTTTTTTAAAAAAAAAAAAAACTATCCTTTAGAACAGAAGCTTTCAAATATTTTCCTCTGGTATTGCCAAATTAATGTTATTTAATTATACATATCATAGAACATTTATAATATATAATATAGTTCCATATGATTAATTGCAAAAGAAGCTATTTCTGGCATGTTATAAATATTGATAGTATAGAAATAAAATGTTGCACAATTCTTTGAGTGTGTTTAATGTAATAAAAACACCATAATAATTTGAAATCCTTGTGACCCATTTTTGAAAAAGAGAAATTATGTAATTCCCTTTTACTCTTGAAATACTTTTTTTCTGCTTCTATTGGAAGTTGCCTTATATAATGTCACATCATAAATATAGTTAAAATATTTCTTCTGAATTTAGTTATTACTTTATCACTTAATAAACAATTTGATAAAACTTCAAAAATATAAATATTGATATGTGTTCATCTTAAAAATAAAATAATAATGCAAATATCTCTCTTAGGCTATAGTTCTTAGGATGTGATGTCTCTGTCAAAGGAATTCTCAGCTTGCCTCTGGTTCAGTATGAAAGGATCTCTTCTTAGGTCTCTTCTTCCATGAAGGCTCAGGTGGGGTCAGCTTCCCTTTGGAGAGTGTAGAAAGGCTAAAGCCGGTAAGAGAAAATCAGACCAGCAAGGCCCGGGGCAGATGTAAAGTGAGAACAAACTGAATATTAAGACCTGAAAATTGATCCTGTTAAAATATTTACGGTCATGTTCCCCCTGGGATATCTTCTATAACTTCAGTTTTTGACAGCTGCTTTAAAATGTTGGTGGCTCTTCTCCAGAAAGCTTTCTCCCCAGCACTGGCTGGGAGGCTGTGAAACTGGAGGTCATCTTCCTCTTTTAAAAAATTACTTATTTAATTTTTGAAATTATAATTATATCATTTTTCGCTTCCTTTTCCTACCTCCAAAGCCTCCCATTTAACCCCCCTCCACTGCTCTCTTTCAAATTCATGGCCTGCTTCAATTGATATGACATATATATGTGTGTATATATATATATATATATATATATATATATATATATATGTTAGAAAGAAACATATTTATAAATATGTAGAGATAGATGTAATGACATGAATACAGCATGCTCAGTCTGAATAGTATTTGTGTATGTTTGTGTTTTCAGTGTTGACCATTTGGTACTGGATAAGCAATTGGAATGCTCTGGGAGAGACAACTTCTCCCGCTCTCAGCACTCAGATGAAGTCCCACTAACATGGTCTTGGTAGGATCTGAACAAAGAGTAGCAATAGATTTGCTGACATGGATGGGGAAATCCCATAAGGCCTCAAAAGGCCTCAGCACTAGAAAAAGAACAACAGGCAGCTGTCGTATTTTATTGACGTACATCTATTTGAATGAGAGTAAGCAAGACAGGTTTTTCTCTCTGTTATTACTATCATTCTACATTATTAATATAAGGCCACACACCTTGTAGAAATGAAATGATCGGTGAATAACAAATTCAGAGATAATTCCATCATTCGAAAACTTCCCATCATAGCAATGAACACAGTACAAAAGACAGCTACACCAGCAAGAAATCAAGATGTGAAAGAACTCTTTGGATTTGTGAAAGAAGAAACAGGTGGGTATGTAATATAGTTAGAATTACTTGTCTGCTCTGTAAAATGTGTATCATATATTCACACTCATGCGTGCACATGTACACGCACACACACACACACACACCTTGAATTTGATAGGCCGGTGCCAAGCAAAGTGAAAAAGTCAGAAAATAACAGGGCAGAGATTACAGCGAGGTTTCACTTGGGGGAGGGGAGAGCAGCTACCACAGAATAATAGGTTTTAAATTGGAGGTCTTTACTTAGAACCCTTAGGAAATAAAGCAGTCCAAAAAGAGGGAGAGAGAGAGAGAGAGAGAGAGAGAGAGAGAGAGAGAGAGAGAGAGAGAGAGAAGAGAGAAAATTGCACTAGGGTTATATTACTTTAAAAGACAATCTCGTTTCTCTCTCAAAAATTGCTGTATTTTTTGAAAGATGCCTTAGACAATGGATGTCATCACTTAAGGGCCATTGCTCAATAAAAGAATACTCAGGAATTCAGAGATTTATGGCACTTAAAATGTTTAGGGCAGTTTGCAAGAAAATGACCCAGTTTTGATCAATTTGCTTAAAGAAACTAAAACTTCAGAAATGTAAATGAAGAAATTGAACAACTAGTTCTTCGCTGGTGCTTTTCTCTTCCTAATAAGAATACCTTTTGAAAACATTGTTTTGGAAAGAAAAAATAGATTAATGGTTTATTGATTCTAAATCTTGAACAGTCGCTTGGTGAGTTCAAAACTGCTATAGGAGAAGGAAATAATTGCGTCATTCTTATCATTTCAGTTTACAATCACTAATATAGAATTCTCTTAATAGCGGTAGCATATGCTAAAATCATGGTTGATCTGCAGTCATGTTTCTCAGTGTCAACCAGAAAGAAGTAATATGTGGCCTTGTTAGCAATTGTTTGCTTACTTGTTTGTTTGTTTTTGTCTACTGGTCCCAAGCTGTAGTCATCTATGAAAAGGAAATACCATTAAGAAAATGCCCACAGCATCTTCACCGATAAGCAAGCTTATGGGGCACTTTCTTGATTTATGATTGATGTAGGAGGGCCCCGTTCGCTGTGGGCAGTGCCACCCTGGGCAGGTGGTTCTGAGGTATATAAAACCAGCAAAATGAACAAGTCAGAGGAGCAAGTCAGTTAATAGCATTCCTCCATCATCTCTGACTTGGCTTCTCTCAATGATACAGTGTAATCTGCAATGCACACAAACCCTTTCCTCCCCAAGTTGCTTTTGGTCAGGCCTTTATCAAGGCAATAGAAAGCAAACTAAGACATTGTGTTTAAATTATTCTGCATGTATATTAAACAGGTATGACATTATCAAGGACTCAAGCACCCACAATGTTCCATTCATGATAACTATAGTAAACACATGGATGTATAACACTTTAAGCATGTGTTTCCTAAATTAATACATAAAGGCTTCCTTTTTAAATGTTGTTGCATAAATCACATGCCTCCTTCATTAATAAATTATATTCTTCTATAGCTTGTTTAGTCTACTATAATAGTAAATATTCAAAAAAGTTACATTAAAGAATGTAACATACCAAAATAAATGAACTACATTTCCATTAGATTGTTTTTCCTATTGTCTTTATTATTTATTCTATTGCTGTGGAGTTTGCATTAAGATTGAAAAAAGAAACACAGTAAAAGTGAGTTTTCCATGAATTCTCACTTGCGGGTCTTACAGAATAATAAAAAAAAAAAAAAAAAAGATGGAGTTAAAATCAACAGAATCAGAAAGGCACACACACACACATACATACACACACACACCTCAAAGAAAACTGGATGAAATGACACACATCTGTAATCGCAGAAGTTTTCTAACCAAGTGGCAAGCAGACACTAGAGAATCAGCTGGAAAGCGCTGGACAAGCTAAACTGGAGTAAACCAGTGCCCTTGCCTCCACAAGGTAAGGAGGGTCCCTCTGAAAGCTGTCCTGACCTCCAACACACATGACATAAACACAAGTATGTCCCTACACAGAGACACACACTGAATACATTTATATACACTTTGCTCAAAAAAAAAAATTGTTCATTGCATAGTCATGCGGCTAAGAAGCAGAGGAGGCAAAACCTGAGACTGCTCTCTTCATATCTAAAGCTGCTAACCCTGCAGGGGACCCACAACACCACCAGACTCATGGAATTCAGATGTGTCTTAGAAATGCGAGGCAACTTTCATTCACCAGTGACTGACAACTCACCGAATCCAGGTACAAACTTCTCATTAAACAAATACATAGAAGCTATACCAGCAATGATACTCTACGATTTTCTCCATTCGTAGACACCTAGGATTTTAGCCCTGATAAATGTCGTGTGAGCATAGATTATAATACCTAAACCTGTTCACGGGAGTTTTTTTTACATAAATCTATACCAATTCATGCACATATATTTAAATAAGTATACTTGGGCACTCTGTTTGAAATACGGATACAGGTACAATTTACATCTGTCAGTCTGCAGATTAGTATAATTCAAACTAAAGTTTAAAGGCCTGACATGGTAAATTTTTCCAAGTGAATAAAAAAAAAAAAAAAAGGAGCCACCTTCCTTTATCAAATGTTTAATTATCACACTAATGAGAAAGGTCTATGGGAGGAGACAGTGGAATGGCAGTTACTGCTGTTTACCAAAATTCTTGCTAAAAATACGGGGTGGGGGACGGAATACTTATGAGAAATTACATCAATTGAACTATTGTTTTAATGAAGATATAGATAGGTCATAGAGAAGTATCAGGGTAGTGGCTCAAAAACACAATCAAAACCACATTGGAGGTAACAACATTGGTTACACTTTCCATTGAAGAATCTAGTTCTCTTTTTCCTTTATAACTAAATTCTCATTTGGTATACCTTATATAATATTCTGCATAAATCTTGAACTCACTAAACAATGTTGCAGTTTTGGTAGGAATATTAATTTTAGAATATTGCAAAGTATCTTCTGCTTGTGTTTCCCCCCCAAGGAAAGCCAGCTCAGGGGTTGAGCTGGGATGTTAGGAGCACTTTTAGTTGCCCTCTCTGCAGGCCCTTACTCTCCGGGAGGCAGTTACCTTCCTGATGCACCCATAGACAAATGGGGCTGGGATTTGCATGCTTGGCTTACACTGCTATCTTATCAGATAGGCACAAGCTTTAAAATATCAAGCTTTAAGCAAGAATATCATCTCTATAAAGACATGCTGACAGTTGGGCTTAGCATGGTTTGATTCACGATCATTTTATCTCAGGATGGGTGGTACCTATCTCTCCTATCTATATGCTGTAAATGAAAGCATTTAATTGAGGACTTACAATTTCAAGAGGGTGATTCCATGCCCATCACTGAAGGGAGAAATGAAAGCAGGCAGACAGGCAGGCAGGGATGGTGCTGAAGTCATTGCTGACAGCTCACATCTTGAGAGGAAACCGCAAGGCAGAAAGTGCTAACTAGAAATGGTGTAGGCTTTTAAAACCTCCAAGCCGACCGACCTGCCCCCACTTGACACACCTTTTCCAATAAGCCACATGTCTTAATCCTCATCAAACCGTACCACCAAACTGAAGACCAAGCATATAAAACACATGGGTTTACAGGCGCCATTCTCATTCAAACCACCACAGTGTCAAAGTAGCATGTATTCTGTAGAAATTTTAGTTCACATTTTGAATTGATCCTCCTTGGATGTGGGAGTCTCTCCAGCTCCCAGTCAGTAGTTCACTGTGCTGCTGTTGTGTCGCAATTTCCTCTAAATTGAAACAGTATCCTAGAGAAAAGCACCTTAAGATCCAAAAAAGCAAATGGCACTGCCAAGGCTCAAGAAGGAAACAGCTCACAACCATCAGGAAGTTCCTGAAACTTAAATGATTCAGAAAGCTTCTACTCAAGGCTACATTAGCAGTAACAACTGTTATGGACTGGAAACTATCTAACTGGCCCAGCTGCCTGCAAAGTATACAGAATCTAAGGAGGAAACTTGAAATTGTTGCCCATTGTGGGTTTGTCTCTTCTGTCATGTAGCTGTTTTTGAATCATCTACTCTCCTGCAAGTAACCCCCAGCTCCCCAACACACACACACACACACACACACACACACACACACACACACGCTCGCGCGCACACTCATTCTCTTGTAAGCAATTCCAATAAACGTACAGGTTCACAAGCCTGACATAGGTGGAATTGCTTCTTTACCCTGTCCTACCTGCTCTACATGGAATGAATAGACATTGTTTCATGTCTCCTTGAGTAGACACAACAGTTACTCAGAAAGGTTAAGCTGAATGGATGTCTGCCCCATTCCTGATGGGCTTAAGAATATTAACCCCATCATAAGTTGAAGTGAGCCAGTATTCCCCCTTTCCTGCTGAAGTGGTTTTTCAAAGTAATTGCAATTGGAAATAAATGTTACTTCGATTTGCTGTATTGGAGAAGGATCTATTTTTGCTAAACTTTCATGCCTCTCACATCCCCCACAGAAACTTCCCTAAATTAAGCTGGTAATTTTAATCTTGGTTTCTGAACATAGAGAGCATATGTTATAAATATATTTCTTCAAAGCAACTTACCATCTTTATAAATTTTATTTTCTGCTTATTGGCATGATGAAAATTTTTTATTATGAAAAATTCAAGCATATGGAAAAGATGAGAGAATTGTATAATGAACATGCATACATCCATAATGTAATTCATTGTAGATTTTAAAATTAGAAGTCTGTTTTACTTTTATTTATTTTATTTTATGCATATGAATCTATCTGTTCCGTGTAACTATGGAAGTCAGAAGAATGTGTTGACCCCCCTTCCCCAACAATTGAAGTTACAGATGGTTGTGAACCACAATGTGGGTATTGGAAATTGAACTCATGTCCTCTGCAAGAGCAATCAGTGCTCTTAATCATGGAGCCATCTTTCTAGCCACTGTTCTGATTTTCTGGTTAATGAATTTTGTATTGTCCTGTCAGAACTAGTTACTGTACCTAAGACTGTGCTGGGTGCGATAGTTTTTACTGAAAAAGATATATTTGACATATTTAACTTTTTGTTAAATTACTATGTTTTAGCAAGACATGGTGACACATGCCTATAATCCCAGTATCCAGGAGGCTGAGGCAGGAGGTTCATTAGTTGAAGGCCAACCTGGGATACAGCAAAGACCCTGTCTCAACACAGAGAAAGATAGCAACAAACATTCCTCAACTTTTTTATATTAGTAAAAAGTTTCAAAGTCAGGAATTAGTAAACTAGCCATGATGACAAACACTTGGAAGAGTCATGTGTTCAAGGCCATTTTCAGCTTTGTAGTGAATTAAAGGCTTTTGCTACATGAGACCCTTCCTCAAAACAAAACAAAAGGAATCGAATTAAAGAGAGTCGGGAAGACAGTGAGGGCTTGGCATTAGTTCTCATCTGCAGTAGCTATAAGGAGAGGGTTACAATTTTTTGCTTTTGTTAAGCATCATTATAAGCGTACAGACTTTAAAATATTAAATTGCCCAAACCAGTTACAGATAGTATTACTGTAATGCTCTGATTGTTCAATTAAGCAATAATGTCCCACTCATTTTCTTCAACCTTCCTTGTCTGCTTTTTGTAGGGTAGAAGGCATGATTTGCCAGGGAGGGCCGTAGTCAGAGGGAAGAGGAAATTGGCCATGTGGTAACAGCTTACAGGTGGGATGATATCAAACAGTCACATTTACCAAACAGATGGCAAGGAGAGAAAGCTGAGATGGAACCAGAAGGAAATATGAAGCTTTATTTTGACACGCTGCTGTCATTTTTAGATACAAAGAATGATTTTTAATGGCTACCTATAATTATTTTGTTCTGCTACCCGTTCATTTGCAAAGAGCTGCCTTGAGCTCAACTCTTTTATGCAGGTTTCTACCTGGATAAAGGAAAAAAGGCTATAAACATTCTCAGTTTCATAAACTGATTTGCAATAGGAATACAGCGCAAAATAATGGTAAGAATCCCCGGATAAATAACAGTTCATTCTCAATCTATTCCTACGTGAAACAAATATAAACTATATTTCTCTCCTCATTATGGATTTTTAGATATGTTTGTTTTCAAACCATCTACCACAATGACTAGTTTCCAGTACGTGAGCCAGATGAAATGAAACTACTAGGTCAACTGACCTGTCAGTAGTAAAGACATAGATTTTTTTATTTATTATTTCTTAGTGGAGACAAATGTAAATTATCTGTACAATCCAAATAAATTCTATGACTAAAAATTGATGAGTAAATTCCAATAATATTTCAACTAAATATTTATACATTCTAAGCATTAAAAGGAACCTAGGACTAATAGCTACTGCTCATTAAATTTCCTTTGATTATTTGTTTTCCTTTTATGGGACACAAGATGCTGCCCTCACACTATCAACTGAGTACAGCAAATGATTCAGAAAACTTCGTTGCCCTTAGGTGAGACTGAGACCAAATCATCCTAAAAGGAAGGAATCCATAGGGATTCCTGAAGACAGAAAGACTTGGTCCCATAAATACTGGCCTCGCTGCTATGGAGGTGTGTGTTTGAGACTTGGAGAGAAGGCTTGCATTCATTATTAACAGCAATAGCAAATCGTTTCGAAAGTGTCAGCACGTTGTATCACCACATTCTGTTCCTAACATTTATAAACACAGTCTCGAAATTACAAATAATTTACCCCACATTAAATGAAGCTTAACAAAACAAATAAAAACAAAAATGCATTTATAGTGCATTTCTTGACTTTCCGAATTCTTCCTACTTTTAAACAGCACGTGGGTATAAATGGGTTGACTGAAGTATAAAGTATTGGTTGGTTTATGCATTTAATATTCTTCTTGATAGAAATAGGAGGACATCAGAGAATAAGGGGGGGGGATAAAGGCAAAAAAGAGTGCTACCCACCTACCAAAGGTCAGTAAGAAAGGCTGCACTCGATAACTCTTGTTCAATGACACCTCACTAAAGTTCACCACTACTTTTTTATTATAGCATATTGGTCCTTCAAAGAACACTAACAGTGAGAAATAAATGAGTATGGCTTAAGATGCTATTGATGACAGTGGGAGACTGGGTTTAATTCCCTCTTATGAAGTCTTCCTGAATTGTGTCACTTGAAGAATTCGTACTTGACTTTTGGAAACATAAAATGCCTTTGCTGGTGAGAACTAATTAAGAAGTCTGGCCCTCTGTGACTGAACTCATTTCGTTCAGGTTGACTGCACGCTCCAGTCTGACTCAAGATGATCACGCAGGGTGCACAGGGCTCAACGGCTTCAGTTGGATTCCGAAAACTGCCGGACTCAACGCCATCCTGATACCTTCCATCAGAGTGGCACCATTTGAAAACCAGGAAGCAAGAACTCTGCCAAATCACCACCCCAGGCTGGAAAGAAGTTTCAGGTGCTTCTGCTTTAGAATAATTCAGATAATCCCAAGAAAACATGAGAGAGAGAGAGAGAGAGAGAGAGAGAGAGAGAGAGAGAGAGAGAGAGAGACAGAGAGACAGAGAGAACTACACTCCCAATTCACAGTGAGGATGAATCCCACAAATGTTGGGTTAAGTGAAAGAAGCTATACATAAAAAGTAGGAACTCGGGCTTCTACTTGTATGAATTTCAAAAACAGACAAATCTAATCTTCAATGACAAGAATCAAAATAGTTGTTTGTCAATAGTGGGATCAGGCAGAGAAGGTCCAGGAAACAACCTTCACGGGTGCTGAAAACCTTCTATTGGTAGCCAGCCGAAGGTACTTTCAAGCAACGAGTGGTGATTTCGCAGACATCTTGCCCAATGATACCACACTTGTGTTGCTCACTAGGGTGCATAGAATCCATTGGGGTAGACATTTTGTTCATTATATTGTCAGGAAGGTTACACCTGAGTGAAAACTGAAAGAATTCTGGGAAAGCATTCAATTTTCGAACTCATTAAAAAGAACAGAATCTTTCCAGATAGTTCAAAGGCTCCAAATAGTGTCCCTTTTGTGGTGCCACTCTTTCATATTGCAACTACATAGAGTTCTAGAGTCTAGATCTGATTTGCTTTCTTAATGACACAACACTAAAAACCCAGACCATTTGAGCAAAATTAACTGATGTCATAGTACCGAGTCTGCTGAGAGCAGGAAACAAGGCAGGTCTGGTCTGTGATGAGAGCCAGGAGCATGAGCTCAGGAATTCGCCATTAGGCAAATCTGCACTATGTTCTTACCGACCCCCCTGATGCTATTGTAGGCTTCGAAGACTCACACAAGGGCAACTGAAAAGGAGTCCTTTCAGGAATCAAGAAAAAGAAGGAGGCAAACAATTCAAATGAAGATGTGCAAAATTCTGTCAGCTGGTGGTAATTGCTCTGCATGTGGGAGGGGCACTGGAGAGATCAGAGAAAGACTCCCTCAAGCCGTAACAGTGGATCTGGGACCGGCATGAAGAGGCAGCACCACCGGCTATCCAAAAAGTCAGGCAAACTGAAAACCAGGTAGACAGTGCAGCAAGCTGGAATCCTGGAGCAAGGACAGGCTTGGTATGCTTCATAAATACAGAGAAGGCCACAGGAGACTAAAGGAGGCAATACATGGGAAAACACAGTGCATAGTCTTGGAAGCCCTTTGAAAGATCGCCCATCAGGATTTCAAATAAAACAGCAAGTCTCTGGAAGGTGTTGAGGGTGGGTATAGTTCAGATGAGAAGATGGTAGATAGCATGTATCCTATCTCATGGGACTGACAGGACACATTGATTTAGAATATGTGAGGAAGGCAATGGGATTTAAAACAGCAGCTTGGTCTGAGCCTTGAAGTAACAATCTGGTAAGTTGGAGCAACAATGGCGGAATTGTAAGGATGGTTCCAATCACGAAATTGGAGATTTAAAGGATACTGACACATTAAGGGAGGAAGAAAATTGTGTGGGGCAGGTTGAGTTTAAGCTTCCTTTAAAAGCCATTTCACAAATGAACATTTGAGTTCAGCAGATAAAGTTGTGGTGACTCAATGAGGCTCAAAGCCATCACTCGGGTGGAAAAGCAGTTTAAAGCTTGTGCCTGGAGATGGGGGTGGGCTAACTGTACAGTTGGCTTTAAAAAGAAAATGGGAGAAATGGATCTGACAAACAGCATGAGGGCAGCGGGTGACGGAGGAGTTGAACTAAGGATCTCACACATACTAAACAGCATTCTTACCCTAGGCCAAAAAGGTGAAATTGTGGAGAATTTTGAAAATGGAAGTATTTCTAGCATCACGCTGCTAAATCCATGAGAAAAGGTTATTGGAAGGGTTATCCGCACACGCCACTTTAGTATCATTTGTGGCAACATGTCGCATATCTGGGCAGATAAAATTCTGAAGTATTTAAAATCTCAAAGTGCTGATGGTAAATTCACCGTTGGTAGAAACACCTGTTAACTGATAATACATTTTAAAAGGCCAAGAAGCTGCTGCAAACTCAAATTTAAATATGCAGGCCTTTTGGCAAGGTATTCTCACCTCATATTTGCACAAATGGTTATTTTAGAACTCATTAGGAATCGGTTGTAATACATATAACTAAAATACAGACCAAATAGTTTCTTAAACAGAATAATATACAGTCATTAAAAATAAGTAACATCTATACTTACTAACATTTACATACATACATACAGCATATGGTATATTAGTATGTGGGATACAGAAAATATAGTCTAGTCTCATTTTGAATAATAAAATTAAAGAATTTTGGGAAGATCAAATTGTGTTGTTTTTTTTTTATTAACATGCACGTCTTCTCCATGTTGTTTGGATTCTTGCAATAATCATGCATTAGCTTTCTAATGTAAATGAACTATAAAATATGTTTCAAGATTCTCTAATGCAGGACTTTGTTTTAAGTATATAAAAGAAACTTAGGCTTTCAGGGTTAGGAAAGCATTTAGCAAAAGGCCATAGGATCCAATGTATTTTTGAAGATATTGTAGTGTTTTATTATTAAATTTACTTATCTACGTTACAGCCCATTGTCAGCCTTTCCACTTCTAAGAGGAATGGGGGAGGACTTACATGAGAGGGTACAGGGATGCCCCCCTTCTGGGTATCAACTGCCCCCTATACCCCTCACACATACACTCTAACCCATCCATTCCCTTCTCACTCAGCACATCAAATTGTTCATCCTCTCCCACTGAGGTCAGACAAGAATGTCCATTTAGGGATGCGGGATCCACAGGCAAGCAGGTAGGCAGCATGCTCAGGGACAGTTCCTACTCCAGTTGTTTGGAGGACCTGCCTGAAGACCAAGCTGGTCATCTGTTACATATTTGCAGGAGGCCTAGGTCCAACCTGAGCTTGCTCTTTGGTTGGTGATTCAGTCTCTGGAAGCTCCCAAGGGTCCAGGTTAGTTGATAATTTTGGTCTTCCTGTGGAGTCCTTATCCTCTTTGGGTTCGTCAATCTTTCTCCCAACTTTTCTGAAAGACTCCCCGAGTTCTATCTTCTGTTTGGGTGTGAGTCTCTGCATCTCTTTCCATTGGCTGTTGGATGGAACCCCTCAGAGGACAGATATGCTAGAATACTCTGCATAACAGAATGTTATTAATTGTGTCAGGGATTGTTTCTTACCCATGGGATGGGTCTCAATTTGGGACAGTCATTACTTGACCATTTCCTCAGACTCTGCTCTATCTTTGTCTCTGCACACATTGTAGGCAGGACACAATATTGTAGCTTTTGAAGAACAAGAAGTTGGAGTGAATCAAGAGAGATTTATTTGAGTCTAAGTTTGGAGTAGGGTCTAGGAGAGTTGTAGGTGAGCTGTCTGCTTCCCAGAATCCTTCCTTTTGTCTCCTCTCAACATCATTCCCTCAACACCTAGTAGTAGTGCTATTAGATGGGACATGACAAGAGACAACAATTTCTCTCAAATATTCAATCCCCGTAAAATGATGGTTAACTACCTCGCTCCCTTCCCTCATTTGTGTGACAGTAGGGGAATTGTGGGGATGTGAAGATGTGATTGGGTATGGATATATATGCGCTTGCACATACCTCAGATGTATATACCCATGTGTGCCAGAGATTGACATCTGATTTCTTGCCTCTATCACTCTCCACTTTTGTTTTTGATACAAGGTCTCACATTGAACCTAGGACTCACAAGTTCCCCAGGCAAGCAAGCTTGAGTGACCCCCGTGCTTATGCCTCCCCAGTACTAGGCTTACAAGGAGGTGCTGCTATGTCCAACTTGTAAAAACAAGACTCAGGGAATCCAAGCTCAGGTCTTTATGTTGCATGGCAACTGCTTTACTAACTAAGGCGTCCCTAGCCCCTAACTTTTAGAAATTATTTTGTACAAGATTATAGAGGTTCATGAACAAAATATTACCAACTCCAAGTGAATGCCTCACATAATGAAAATTATTTTCAAGAAAAAAATCATTAAAAAGTCAGTTCTCGCAAAGTTAATGTATACATTTCATGCAACTTTACTCAGAATCTCAAAAAAAACCAAAAACCCTTCTTTTCAATAAGATACTTTTAGAAGAGTAGATCTGTAAGAATAATTAGAGATAATTCTAAATGATTTTTGGATAATCAACATTCTATAGAGTGATTATATTCAAGAGTATTTTCCTGACTTGGGAATGAATAATGCATTACTGGAATAAAAGGTGAAGAAATAAATCCCAATGTACTTCATCTGTATTTCATTTCAGTATGAAAAATGTGTTATACGCTAATAAATGGTACTATCACAACTGGCTTTTCACCTGTAAAAAAGTAAGTTGGATCCCTACCTCACCACATGCACAAAAATAAGCTCCAGATGGACTGAACACTTAAATGAAGAGCGAAAAAAATTAGCAAGTTTAAATAAAGTTAGTATATATGTATTAATTAAGGGTTGGAAAGTTTTACAACAAAATAAGAGATCTATGAACTATAAAAGATTGGTTTAACTGTATAAAATTAAAGTGTACTACATTGCTGTAGTGGATGCCTCACACCCATGTGCATCACCAATTGGATTTCCTGAGTATCTTAGGTAGCATCATCTGTCAAATTGATACACCTGGGATGATGGAACCTCAAAATTGCCTCTACCATATAGTCTGTGGCCATGTCTGTTGGGCACTTTCTTCATTGTTGGTTCTTCATTGTTGGTTGAGGTAAAAAGATCCAGCACACTGTGGGCAGTATAATTCATAGGCAGACAGACCTGGGCTGTATAAAATAGGTAGCTGAAGATGAGCCTCAAGCAAGCCAGTACATAGGGTGACTCCGTAGTTTCTGCTTCAAGTTCCTTCCTAGAGTTCTAGGACAATGGGTTATTTAAAATATAATAATAATAATAATAATAATAATAATAATAATAATAATAATAATGTCAGCCACATGGTGGTTGCACACACCTAAGTCACTTAGGAGTCAGAGACAGACATATCTCTGAGTTTGAGACCATCCTGCACTACAGAGTGAGTTCCAGGAAAGCCAGGACTATGCAGAAAAACCCTGTCTCAAAAACAAAACAAAAACAAACTAAACTAAAAGGTCATGAAGCTGGCAGGGGGTGGGAAAATGGTAGGATTGATCTGAAAGGAATTAGTAAGAGGAATGCAGGATGAATGTGATCAAAATACACTTTCTTAGTCACCCTTCTGTTGCTGTGAGATACCATAGCCAAAGCAACTCTTATAAGAGAAAGCATTTAACTGGAGCTGGCTTGCAGTTATAGAGGCTTAATCCTTTCTCATCATGGCAGTGAGCATGACAGCTGCCAAACATGGTGCTTGAAAAGTAGATGAGAATGCAGTATCCAGATCCAAGGGCAGTAGGAAGAGGAAGAGCTATTGGGCGGGGTGTCTTAGGGTATCCATTGTTGTGAAGAGAGACCATGACCAAGGCAACTCTTATAAGGGACATTTAATTGGGGCTGGCTTACAGATACAGAGGTTCAGTCCATTTTCCTCAAGGTGAGAAGCGTGACAGCATGTAAGCAGACATGGTGCTGGAAGAGCTGAATGTTCTGCTTCTTGATCCAACTGCATCAGGAAGGAATAATTCTTCGACACTGGGCACAACTTCAAAACCCACCCCCACAGTGGCACACTTCCTCCAAGGAGGTCAAATACTCCCTATGGATGAAGGATATTCAAACCACCACATATGGCTTGTACATTTGAAACCGTATAGCTCACCCCTAGTGACACACTTTCTCCAACAAGGCCGCACCTCTCAATCCTTCTAATCCTTCTGAGATATTATCACTCCTTGATGACTAAACATGCAATTATATGTGTCAGTCTATGGGGACCATTCTTATTCAAACCACTACACACTATGACATTCTCAAAAATTAATAAAATATTATATAAAAAAGAATCTGAGAACAAACTGGAATAATCTTTTTTTTTTAATTGCAAACTATCATTAATAAAGCCAAAAGGTGCTGGGCAGTGGTGGCACACGCCTTTAATCCCAGCACTTGGTAGGCAGAGACAGGCAGATTTCTGAGTTTGAGGCCAGCCTGGTCTACAGAGTGAGTTCCAGGACAGCCAGGACTACACAGAGAAACCCTGTCTGGAAAAACAAAAATGAAAAAAGAAAAAAAAGAAGAAAAAAAGCCAAAAGGCAACATTTGAATGTGTTAAGAAGGAAATCTGTCACAAATTCATGTTTTAAAGAACCAGAAAATCTCAATTAAAAAATGGAGGAGGAGGGATAAACAATGCCAGGTGTGAGGGTTTATACCTTAAACCCAGCACTTGAGACAAGCAAATGGATCTTGTGAACTCAGTCAACTTCATCTACGTAATGAGTTCAAGGCTAGACATGACTGACTATGTTGTGAGAATCTGACTACACACACACACACACACACACACACACACATGAGAGGTGGGAGAGGCAATTCAAACTGAATTAAATTCAAATGGCCAATGATTATATAAAAACTACTTTAACAATCAAGCTAAAAGGGCCAAATCAGCTTCTATTTGACTAATATCACAGAGTATATGACATTCCATTTGAGAAATATTTTGTAATGGGCAGCATTATACATTTTTTACAAGATATATAAGGACAGGATTAGCAAAAATATAAAATGTGTGCTTACAATAAGAAAAAGATGTATGATATATAAATTAGTAAAAAATATTCTATAGAAAAATGATATGTTTAAAAGATGGTCACTAAATTTTTGTCTTTGTCTCCAATGAGATTTTAGCAAAGTTTTATTTATTCTTATAGATTTTAATTTTTGAACAATTTTTGTAATAGTACATAAAGTAATAACATAACAACTGAATCATATATATACATATATATGTATATATACATATATATGGATAAACTATTTCTTTGGTCTTTTTTTCCTACATTCATTTGTAATTCTCATTTGTTTTATTTTCATGGGTGTGGTACTGAGGGAAGAGTGGGGGCTTAGAAATAACAAATAATGTCCAAAGAAGAAAGAGACATCACTGAATGAGATTCAGATAAAATGACATAATGCTCCACTCCCAAGTTTCCATTTCATCTTTTCTCATTTGTATTTCAGAATATTTTAGCAACCTTTGACATTTGGTGAAACAAAAGCCTACAGTCACTTTGGCTCTTCTCTCTCCACTTTTAGAGAATATGCTGGAAGTGGCAGCCTCTCAGTCTCTTGTCTTCCCTTCTTATTACTGAGTTCAAGACAACACAATAGAATCGACTTGGGTGGGGGGACAGGGACATGCCTTTACCACTTTATTGAAGAGCCATCCTCCTTGAGTGTTAGGCTTCTAGCTCTCTAGTCTTTACCCGAGAGTAAAGATCTGAAATGACACTATCTACCCAGCTTGCTTAGTTGCTTATAAAGAATAGCTATAATTAGGCACAATGTGGGCTACAATATAAGCCTGTGTTACTAATAACAAGTGGGATGCCCAGCATCAAGAGACAAGAAGTGCCCTTTATTCCCATTTATGTTACCAGGGAAAAAAGGCAGACATAGAGCCACTGTCATGTTACGTTTTTTAAGGCAATAAAAGTGTTTTGAATTCCTAAACATCCTACGAGTGTTAATTTTATAAAAATGTGCTGTTTATTTTCTTTCTTTTCCTTTGCATCTTTCAGCATCATACACTTATCTTTCCCTTATCTAGAGGCCAGGCTTATGCAAGAGAAGGGATGTTTGCCTCCTTTCCAACCTTGCCCCCGCAGTCTCCACGTCATGGGAAACTGGAAAACAGAAACACTACACAGAGCCTGCAAAACCTCCTGTGTGCAAACTCCAAAAGAGTGTAGCATTCTGGTGGGGGGGTTGTAAGCAAGCTCTTTCCTTAGGAAAGTGTTCCCAGGGCAAATCCCTGTCTCCATGGATACCTTTCACTATGCCCAGAATGTGACCCCCGGGGTCTTTCTTCCAATTGCTGAACAGAACAGAACTCGGTGCACATAGCAGCCGAGATTGTACTTGGGAAAACTGCTGTGCAGGCACCTGCTGCTCTAGGATGCAACCCAAACTTCTCTCTGTCCAGTCTGCATTTCCTGAGCAGTACTGCACTGAAACTCTTGACAGGGAATTGCTAGATAATCCTGGACCAAGAAAACATGGTTTCCTATCAGGATAGAATATAATCAGACCTGATTATGACTACAAGAGAAGCAAAATCAAGGTTTGCTAGATTTTATAAGGAAGAGAAATTAAGTAGTTAGGAGAAAGAATTTGGACTAAGGGTTAACATTTGAGGAATAAAAAAATATACTTATGTATATAACATAGACAAGAGGAACTGCTTAAGCTGCAAGAACAATCAATGTGTAAAGACAAGCAGGAAGTGGTGGTGTGACCTGGCTCGGATTCTTCATCACTCTGGTAAAGGGCAATTCAGGGACACTGGACTCAAAAACTGATAACAGATTGCCAACTATCTTCTCATCTTGTCAAGAAGATGCTGTAGGCTTCTGAGAATGTGAGAGACTGAAGTCATTACTTTAAAAGAATGGCCTTTCTGAGGGAGACTACCGTGAGTAGCCATTGGGATGTGTCAGTGTGCTTGAGAGTGTTCTAGAAATAGTTACAGGGATGGAAAAGCCGGAAGCCCAGATAAACCCTGGATTCAAATGAAGGGACAACCAGGGGAAGTATTTACAGGAAGAATGGGTTTAATACACCAACTGACTTATAGGGGTTGCAAAAGAGTGGACGTAGAGAGCAGATTTATTCCCTTAGCTGGCTTGGCAGAGTTTGGAAAATATTGCAAAGATTTCCTCAGCTTATGACACAATACAGTTTATGCTGCATCTGTCTTGGGAATCTAGGAGAATGTTAGTGAGGAAATAATTTTGAGGATTCAGTCAGATTTTATCCACTTTTAGTTGATGCAGAAATATGTATAACTTAGGGTACTTATAAATAATGCACTTTCTGTGATGTTGAACCCCAAATGAAAAGGGAGTGTTCCGTTTGCAAAGCTGCCCAGCTGTTAAGCGAGACAACTCCAAGCATTGCTGCCTTCAGGACTGCTGAAGGGGCTGTGTTGCGCTTGAGATAGCCTATCAGAAAGAAGACACCATAAATCATCAAATTTCAAATAAATACCTGGCTAGTAATATGGCTGTTGTCTGTTCCTTGTATCGTCAACTTGACACAAGCTAGGGTCATCAGAGAAGAGGGAACCTCGATTGAGAAAATGCCTTCATCAGATTGGTCTGTGAGGCATTTTTTTTCTTAGTGATTGTGGGGGTTTGAAAAGAATGACCCCCATAAGCCCATGTATTTGAATGCTTAGTCATTAGAGAGTGGTGCCAGTTGAGACAGATTAGAAGGATTAATGGGTGTGACCTTGAGTAAGTGTGTCCCTGAGGATGGGCTTTGAGGTTTCAAAAGCCAACCCCAGGCCTAGTGTTGCTCTCTCAGCCCATGGATTCGGATGTTGCTCTCAGCCATGCATGCTGCCATGCTCCCCACTGTGGATTAGACCTCTCAAACTGTCTGCAAAACGGCAATGAAATGTTATCTCTTATAAGAGTGACCTTCCCAGTGTCTCTTCACGTTGGTAGAACAGTGACAAAGACAGTCTTTGATGGGGGAGGATCCAACTCACCCTGGACAGGGCCACACCAGGGAGGGTTGACCTAGGAGGGCATAAGTCTGTAAACTGAGAGGGCCAACGAGTAGCAACCCTCCAGGTTTCTGCCTTGACTTCATAACGGACTAAGCTTGGGATACGCCAGATAAGCATTTCCCCCTGAATTGTTTGTGGTCATAGTGTTTATTACATCAGAAAGCAAACCAAAGAACAATGAGGGTGGAATAACCAACACTTTGGCGACTGAAATCCTCCCTGCAACAGCACTGTATTGACAAGTCAACTAACTAGACCAGGCAAAAATACACTTTGTCCCTTAAGTCCTCTATCTTTCTGGTCATGAAGGCATCAAGGTGGACTTTTACACAATTTAGAATACTGGCCCTAGCTGGGCAGTCGTGATGAATATCTTTAATCCCGGTACTGGAAAGGCAGAGACAGGAGGATCTCTCTGAGTCTGAGGCCAAGCTGGTCTTCAAGCTGAGTACCAGGACAACCAGTGCTGGACAGGGAAGTTCAGTCTAGAAAAAATACTACTATTACTACTCATCATCATCATCATCATCATCATCATCAATCATCATCCTAATACAATAATAATTAATAATAATAATATTGGTCCAAGATACTCCTAAGAGATGACAAAATTAGGTTATAGCCATCATATTTCTTCCATAACTAAGCATGCTCTTTTGAAAGAAGTTTATGTTTTTTGGTATTACGGTCACCAGTCTATGTCCTTTATCGTTTCTACCTGACCACTTGCTTCCATTTTCACTACTGTAATAAAACCATATACTACATGTCATGCCTGTGATGAGGTCTCAATCCCCCAGTCTCTCCTCTCTAGCTCTCCTTGCTTTTGAAAGAACAACAACAACAAAAAAAGACCACACCAAACCTGGTTATGCCAAGGGACACATCTATGACCGACACCCAATCTCGTTTCACCTCATGTTCTTCACATCTAAACCAGGGTAATGACAGGGGTTAAATATTAAATGAGGTAATATATACAAGTCCTTACACTAGCACTGATGTGATTGAGGCCATGTAGAGCAATTAACTTAATTCTGAACTTTCTTCCTTGACTATTTGCTTCCAGCAGGACTTTGTGGAGTAGAAAAAAAAAAAGAAACTGAATATATCATTAGCAATACTTATTAGAGGAGGAGGAGGAAGAAAAAGGAAGAGGAAGAAGTGGATGATACCATCCCTCTTCCTTTCCCAACACATTACTTAGGATTGGACACAGAGCTCATACTTGCCAATGAATAACTCTACCACTGCTCCTGGCATAGTGTTCTGTTTGTTAGTTTGTTTAGGACTTTTTTTTTTAAGATATATTTTTATTACATATGCGTATCACTCTGTATGTACACATGAGAGCCCACATCTATAGAGGCAGGAAGATGGTGTGGGATCCCTAAGTCGACTGGATCAGGCAGCTGTGCAGTGACTTATATGGTCCAAGCCCAGAGCACTATGCACTAGCAATTTCTGTAGCTCCTACTTCCACTTGGCATTTTTTTATTCAAGTCCTTGGTGTACAGCTTCTGGGTCCATGGGCCTTGGACCTGCCCACCTTGAAGACAGAAACACATCACCTAAAGAAGCCATGGTAGAACAGTCCATGCCTTGGCCTGATTGAGTTTCCTTCTACTTCTCTTCATTTCATTTTGCAACAGTATAATTACTCCAAACATTGGTAGAGAGGAACCTTCTTGAAAACACATTAGAGGATATGAGATTTTGCTTTATGTAAGAGGGAAAAGAGTACCCTTCTCTGTTGGAAAATAATTATCTTTGCAGGCTAAAATAAAAATTCTGAAACAAGAGAAAATCAGGCCAGCTGTGTTGACAAACCACAATGCAGTAAGGAAGCCTTTGAGTATGAATTTCATATTTTTTGTCTTACAGTTCCAGAAATCTATATATCAAAAAAATACTAGAAGTAAATTTTTATAAGCTGTCTCACTGAGATTGGTTGATCACATTCTATGCAGTTTTATGACAGCGAAACCACTATACTTCAGTCCCTCTGAAGAGCCTTGGGCAGCTTGAGCAAGGGCCTGTGATCATGACTGAGGCTCAAAGCTCAGGGTCTAGCTCTGGCTTGAATTCTAAGTGATAAGTGTCCCTGAGCAAGTCCTTGACCTCCCTCCCTCTCCCTCCCCAATGGGTACAGAGAATTTCAGTGCTCAGTCATGCATTATAAAATAAACAAACTAGTGTCTTGACATGTAACTCTTTAGGAAATGAGAAGTTAACCAAGTGTGCTGAAAAACAAAATCAAAATAAGGGCACACAGAACAGAAATTCTATAGAATCTAAGACTAGTGGAAATTCTAAGAATAGATTATTTTAAAACAAAATTCCTCTCCTTCCTCTCTCTCTCTCTCTCTCTCTCTCTCTCTCTCTCTCTCTCTCTCTCTCACACACTTTCTCTCTCTCTCTCTCTCCACTACAGCAGGT
>NC_034592.1:43940534-43963051 GCF_900095145.1 Mus pahari | reverse complement strand
CACACACACACACACACACACACACACACAGCTGCTTACAATTCTTTCTCATTTATCTCTATGTTAAAATATTTTGTGTATTTGGTCTCAAAATAGGAAACCCCCCCAACCCCAAAGAAAATCATCAGCCTTAAAAAAATGTTTGAAATAATTAGGTTACAAATTCTGGAGCCCTTTAATGTGGCTGTGGCTTTGTAACTATCTGCACATTCCATGGATGGCCCTATTAAATGTATCAGGCACCAATGTTGCCGGCTGTCAAGAAGCAAAATGAAAAATAGTTTTAATAGCTGCTCTTTGACCTGTTTTATATTTTATGTCAATTATAACAGCACACAACCATGCATAATTATGAAGCATAGATGCATTAAAATGTACACATAATTTGTGTTCTTATGGCAACCACTGCATTAGGCTCTAGAAAACAAACCTATTGTTATAAGTCATTTGCACATTAATATATTAGTATTAAATATCGAAGACAGATTTGTCTGTCCATCTGTTTTGAGTCATTTTAAGTAAATATATCTTTTTGGAGGGGTGGACAAAATCTCTCCATGAATGCACGGTAGGTGCCATCTGTACCATATATTATAATACAGAGCTCTGCACCATTGTGCATAGCAACTCAAGCAAAGACGGTGCCATGTGATTGTCATTTGAATGTCATTTTAAAAAAATGATCTGGTATATGGACAGAAGGAGGAATTTTTTTTCCTGGCACTGCCATGAAAATTCCTTCATTTGACTATCCTGTGGTTTTTGGATTTCTTTCTTAAAAGCTTATAGTTTCCAAGGATAAAGGAAAATAATTACCGGGATTCTGAACAATAACCTCAAAAATCTCCTTGCTTTCTATACAGGAAGAACTGTCTTGTGATATCAGATTGTCATAATAGTAACCCCCAAGGAACAAGTGGCAAAACCAGAAAATGACCTGTCTCAGCTGCTCATGAAGAAACCAATAATCAACTCGATGACACAGCAGAGCTATCAAGTACTGGGTAATTACAGTTTTTACTTTTTAGCAATCTTACCATTTTGTGAGGAAAGGGGGGGGAAGCCAGTGCCAAGTAAGAAACAGAATGCAATCCTTGATGGGCAAGTGGTACGGAAGAAGCAAACTACTTCTGAACTGTCAATTCCAACACTTTCCTTACTTCTGAGCAACTAACTTTAGCTAGCATCTGACTTCAGCCTTTGCAAAGGTTGGCCTGAATATGAAGAAATCAAGAAGCCCGTGGGAGGGATGAGGATGCAGACAGCAGTTGGCTCTTCTCCTAAAACTTGGTCTTGAACTCGTGGTAATCCTCTAGCTTCAACTCCCAGGGGCTCATACCTGTCTTAGAAAAAAATTTAACACTTCTTTCTGAAGCCTCATCTGAGGTGTTTTAGGTTTTTTTTTTGTTGTTGTTGTTGTTTGGTTGGTTTTGGTTTTTTTGTTTTGTTTTCATTAGTTTCATTGAATTCAAGACATTAAGTGTGGACACTAAACATCTTTCTGCAGTTTCCATGTTACTGGACATTGAGTTCAGAGACATTTCGCAGGGCGATCTGAATTCTAGTTATAGCACATCCACGCATATACTTAAAGGTGTTATTTCCATGAAAAATAATTGCCCACATTTTTAAGCATTTTTATATTGTCCATTTCTGTGCAATTTCTCTGGGATCAGCGAAAAAAAACTTTCTCTAAATGTAGTATTTCTGTCTTTAAATAATCACCATATAAAATTAAAGTACTTGGAAGAAAACTGGAAACATCTGATTTTGATAGACTTTAACAACAAAACAAAAATCTTGTGACACATAGCCAGGTGTGGTCACTCATGAACTTCGAGATATCCTGGGCTGCATAGTCATGTGCTAGCTCCACAGTGATCAAATGCAATACTGTCAATACTGTTGTGCACCAACATACCCCAAGCGAAGAGAAACAACTTCCTGAAAAGAAAGATACAAATGATAGAAAACAGAAACAATGGGTGGCTTGAAGTCATGCATCTGAACTACTGAGTAAGAAAGAATATGGTTAATCTGAGGCCCGAGGTCCAAAGAGCTGGCGAAATTCAGATAACAGGTGTGTAGGGAACTAAAACCCATGCTTCCTTCAACACTGAGAGCAGAGGAAGCCCCCTAGGAGTTGGCCCACTAGGAGTGCTTAGGGGACCAGATTTTGAGTTCCAGAGGCACTGAGAGAGGACCGGGTATTAAAGGTGAAGAGCATCATAGCTACACCAGACAGCCGGACATACTCCCCCAAGATAGGACAAAGATACACTTCATTTAAAATCACATGCTTTTGAATATTAATTTTGGGGTGATCAACAGTGTGTGGAAGATGAGCCAACGGGATTGCCCAAAACGTCCGGGTGCTCGAGGCCCATCTCGCCAACCTGAGTTTGACTCCAGAACCCACATAGTAGAAGAGAACTAATTCCCACAAGCTGTCCTCAGACTTCCACGTGTGAGCTGCAGGGAGCACACACGCTTGCACACAAACTAGTGAGTATAGTAGTTTCTGGGGAAATTACAAATGGTTCAATCCGTAGGGAATAAATTATTGGATACTATACTGTCTTCGGGGTGTAAAAAAAAAACCTGCAATCTCTCCAAGTATATTAGCTTCATTCAGACACTCCTCAAACTCATTTTCACGCTCCACGTTTCTCATGTATTTAACCTGCAGAGATGGGATGTCTGTGGTTTCCTCACACCATCTACTGAGGTGGGAGCTTTAAGCTTTTAGAAACTATCACTGCTGACTCCTTCGGACCATTTCAGTCCTTTCGGGATTGGTCCCGCCTTCCATTGTGCCAGGAGATGTCATGTGCCAATTTAACAAAACAAGCCTCTAGCTGCCAAAGCTGCTCCATTTTCTACACTTAATTATCCAATCTAACTAAAATTAACTTTTCAAAATAACATTCTTTCACATGGGAGCTATAGTGCTAGTTACAAAGAAACTTCTATACATTTCCGTGGGTATTTCAGACCAAACGGTTTAAATTGATACGACATCTTTGCCATTATATTTAAGAATCTTTTTCCCCCCCTCTTTAATTTGTTTTCTTAACATAAGTTGTTTTCCTTTGCCAAGTGTTTTATTCGTCTATCACCATCCCTACCTTTGGTCACCAAGAAATAGGACAAAGCAACTTCAGCTTAAATACATAATCCTCATTACAAGTTCTTGTCCAAATGCTACATTCTTAATCTATAATTCTCTTTGAATTCTAAAGATCTTTGGTAAGATTTGTTTTTATTATTATTTCAAAAATTTATTAAGGCCAGAAACATGGTTCACCCCTCTAAACCTAGCACTGAGGAGGCGGAGGAAGGAGGATCTCTGTGAGTTCAAGGCCAGCCTGGTCTACATGCATTCAAGCACATACACGCAACCAACACACACACACACACGAGAGAGAGAGAGAGAGAGAGAGAGAGAGAGAGAGAGAGAGAGAGAGAGATCTTACAAATTGAACTTACCCATTCAGTGATGACTTATTCATTTTTCTTTCCAGTGTTCAACTTCACGTTGAGACTAGAAGCCCAGATGGACAGGCCCAGACTTTAAGCATGCAGCATACAGTAGCACTTCTTAGTACTTTGAGCAGGAGGTAGAAGGATACAGTGTATATCCCAATTTCAATAAATACTACTTACCAGACAATTTCTGCTGTGCTGAAACATAGCAAATAAGGTTTGGGAGAAAGATGATATACCCGAATACATATTCTTTACACATTTTGTGAAGTACCAGGAATTTATTTTTTAATTTGACAAAAGAGAATTTTTTAATTTATATTACGTGCATGAGTGTTTTACCTACATGCCCATGTCTGTGCCTGATGCCCATAGAGATCAGAAGAAGGGGTCAGAGCCCCAGGAATTGGAGTTCCTTACTGACAGTTGTAAGCCACCATATGGATACTGAAAATAGAACCCAGGTTGGCTGAACTATCTCTCTAGCCAGACAAAGAAAAAAATAATTTTATAAGATTACATGTAATTTTGTCCCAAGTAATTTGGACGTCCATTACAAAAAATCAATGTATGCATTTTCACTGACACCTTTTCAATTTTTCTTTGCATTCATGTTTTACTTACACATATGTATGGGAACCACATACATGCAGTATCCATAAAAGCACCCTGAGTCTGTACCATGTGGATGCTGGGAACCAAATCTGAGTTTTCTTCAAGAGCAGTCAGTGCTCTTAACCTTAAAGGCAACCTCCAGGCCTAATGTGTGTCTTTTACATGTGTAATTGCCTATATATCTTAGAAATTCAGCAACAAAACTTGGAGGTCTACGCATATTACTTCAGCTAAATAAAGTATTTTCAATCGCTTTATTTACATCTTAGAGATCAAAAGCTTAAAGCCACTGGTCTAAGGAGCCCTACCTGCTTCCTAAGTGAGAATGTTCTAGAAACTGTAGCTTTAGTTTTCTAAGACAGCACATCCAAAAAGAATTGCTGACTATCTGTCTGTCAAAAGAAGGGTGTAAGCTTTGGACCAGCCAGGTCTTCAACCTGGCTCTCTAACTTGAAGAAAGACAAACAGTAGTCTTGAATGAATTTGAGAAATAGCTCCCTGGTTAGGTGCTATTGTAGTGTTACAGAGACAGAAATTTCCAGGGCTGACTTAAAAATACATGGATCCTAGTTTACCTGGAAGATGGAGAAAAAGCATGACTCTACTCTCAGATCTCTGTATTTCTGAAACAGTGACAGGCAAGGAAAATAGTGCAGGCTTGTCTTAGACACATACTAAAAGTCTGCCTACTATAGTACCTAGCTGGTCCTACCTGATGAGCCAAGAAAAAGCGAGTATTTATTACCACCTATTTGGGGAAAAAGAAATTCAAAAGACTTTGATAATACTTTACATTCTCATTGCATTTGAACCTAAAAGGGGCGGGTGACAATTCATCATCGGGTCCCAACCGACCGACCAATCAAAGAGAAAACCAGTAGCTACTGTAAGGTCGGTCCAGGTTGGGTCAATCACTGGTACACACCACTGGCATTTGAGAGCTGTGGTCACCGGCTGCAAGATTATTTCTTCTTTAACTTGGCAGGCCAGCCTGCAAGCTACTGTGGGAGTCCATTTCCCCCTAATCCACACTGCTCAATTGTCAGGAAAGCTTGTAAACAGGAGTCTCCATCAGTTACCTCAGAGTGGTTTGAACAAACTAACATCATAACAAGAGTGTTTATGGAGAAATACTTAAGCACTGAAGCGGAAAGGGCTCAGCGCTGATCAGACCCCTCTTCCACCTTTATTCTTCACCGTTCACATTGAAATGCAAATATCAGCGCAGGGTTTCCACTGGCGTGCCACTCACAAATTGAAAAGCAGTTTTTATCTATGCAAATGTAAGCATGGTAATTGAAGTTAATCAATCAATGCTAGCTTTCACTAAAACCTTGAACATGATTGAATAAAGTAATTATCATTCAGCAGAAAATGATGAAGTTGTAGACAGGGTGAACCTTATTAAAGGAGGATTTTGAGTCACAATGGCTTAATTTAGCTAACAGCCCAGCCTTAGCCCAAGCAACACACTACTCTTTCTGCCTAAAATTGTTTTAAGACGAAGCAACCACAATAATGAGGGCGGGGGGTGGGGGGGAGGCAGGTGGAAGAAAAAGTATGGGAGATCTTATCTTCCAACAGCTTCGATTCATTAAAAAACAAAAATACCTGGCATCCTACGAGGGGAAAGCCATAACTGATGCTCTCCCTCCAAAAAGTCTTGAAATAGATCAGCCGACATAGATTGCTATGACATTTTTGATATGCCCAACAGCAACGACAAACCCCTAATGTTGCTGTGTTTCACACAAACGCATGAAGAAAGATGGGCATCTGAAAAGTTTTTATAAAACAGGACGAGATCAGGGAATAGTTCCCCTGCATGTTGTAATCTATTGGTATTTTATAAATCAAGCAGTGTGTTCCTAAAAGTATGATGTGAAACATGTTTTTTTTATCTTTTATTCCATGAGTTTCAATAATAGAATGTATACTGCACTTGGCTCAGTTTCCCAAGTGTTTCATGTATCTGAAGTTGTACATAGAGATATACAAATGCATTTAAATACACTAAGATACATATTCAATTACTTGTTTTGATTTATAAATAATAGTCTAACAGCGGGTACCTCAATATTAATTCTGGGATGATTTCTTTCCATTTTTTTTTATACTCGTCTATTTTCACTGATGAGTTAAATGTTTTCAAAGCCCCACCCACTCACCCCCACCCACCCCAACCAAAACCATTTTATCTCAGCCAGCTTAGTGGTACTGTCAGAAACAAAGTCATTTCAGGTGGCATAGGGAGGCAATCCCTCTCTGGGAAATGTAATCAACAGTTAGCATGCGACATAATGTAAACTGATTACGGAAAGAGGCTCCATTTAGCTTTTTTGCAATGTATTTTTGAAAAACAAGGTTAACTAGCAATATTTAGATGAGAGTAGCCCAGCAGGATACAGTGACTCTTAAGAACTACAGTAATTCTATTGGATTCAATTAGACTGAAAAAAATTAAAGGTCTGTAATCCCGCTAATATTATTGTTCACCCTGAGGGAAGTCACTCCCTCCCCCCTACTCCATTTTGGTTGATGCATTTTGCAGTTAGTGTATTTTGAATAACAATTTGTTGGATTAAAGCCACATTTCCCCATTGCACAGTACAGAAAATACGTGTGTCTGTGTTTATATGCACATATTTTGTTAGGTACTTTCTCGTCCACCAGCACTGTCTTACCTACCGAAATTCCTTGAAGCTTCAGTTAAGTTCCTATCTCAACACCTATATTATTAAGTGGCCAATAGGCAGCATGGAAGTAATTTCTCCAGTTTCAGAACCAAGGTGGACTATGATGAAAGCAGCTGAGGGTGCTCTGAGTTGCTTCTCCTCTGACGAGAACTCATCTCTCTCCTCCCATGTAAGAATGGGCCATACCCTTATTTATTATCTTCTGTTTCACTCACAAAGCACTTAAGGATCAGGGCAACTGTAGCAAAGTGACATTACAGGGCTATATAAAAATAGTTAAATAGAATCAAAATGTCATTTTTATTTGGATAATAATGTGCATTAAAAGTATGATATTGATTGTTTACCTTAAATGCCCTAACTGCAGTGAATTAGTCATTTCTGACCTTTTATGATTATGTCCCACTGCAGGACCAGCCTGAGACATAAGCTAATACATCTCATTTCTTATTTCTGCCCAGATATAAAACTAACAGTAGCAAGAAGGATCATAGTACAGGAGTGAGCCTCTTTATTCCTGATCGATCTCCCCTCCACACACACAACAGCCTAGAGTCATCATATTTTAGTCTGTTTTTTTTTATGAAAACAAAATGCTAAGCAATAATACAAATTAATTACCAATGTGTTAATAAAAGATCTAAAATATATTGACTACTTGTTTTATTTTCCTTAGGGTTAATATATAGTAATAGAAACATCCTCATGGCAGCAGTAAATAATTGACCATTGCAATACATTTATTTCCAGGAAACCTCACTCCATGAAATGATGTTCAAACTTCTTAGAAATGAGGATGTATTAAGTGGGAGGGCATTCTAGATAGTTATATTTGTGTGTGTCCATATGTGTGTTTGTACATGTACACATGTGGGGTTTTCCCTAGCTGACCAGTTAATAAACCATTTGCAACCCAAAAAACCTAGATAGAGACAGAAACAGCTGAGATGCTCTGAACTGTGACAACTGCTGGCTTTAACTGCTACAGGACTGAGACAATGTAAAGTTTTTCTAAGGGACAATTCTCTACCCTTGTTTCCTTGCAAACTCAAAAGGAACTCCGAAAACTCCAACGCATGAAAATTAAAATTGATTTGGAGCAAGTCAACATTTCAGTTGCTTTTTTTTTTTTTCCATGATGTGTTGCGTGGCCAAGCCATCCCTGCTGAGGGTTTCCTATTAATTGAGCTCTCGGTCCAATAGTGGGCTCTCTGACTCTAGCCCTCACTTGTCTACCATAGCTGTGATGGTTAAAGGCTTCTCCGGTTTGTCACAGAGTTTAATATGCACCCTACATAATTATGCAGGATTCACTGTGCTATCAAACTGCAATTCAAATTAGTTCAGGATTAAAGGCACAGAACAGTACTGCTTCCTTAATTGCATTGTAGTGTGCTGATCACATTCAAATACCCATTACTCATTCCCTCTGTGGAGCAATAAGTCAGGGGGATTAATATTCAGGCAGGTGACAGGGCCAAGCCATTAAAAAGCAGTTATGCAGAAAGCATGGCTGGTTTTATTCACGTTAATGAAATCAGTGAAATGAAACTGTAATAGATTTATCAAAGCTCAGATGGATTTGCTGTAAATCAGTTTGATTCAAGCAATCAAACTGGACAATAGAGATAGTTTTCAGCTCTAGCAATGGGTGTCAGAAAGCAGCATGTGAGAAGCACTGATATTCTTCATGTATGGATGGGATAGCCACCTCATGCGCAGGCCTATTCCCTAACCACTGCTGCTAATTTTTTTGTCTTTTGAACTAGGTGCCAGTGGCTGATAAAACATAGAGCATATCATCTTAATACAGCACTTACATTGTTTTTATTCCTCATTTTTAAGTACCCTAGAACATCAATTCTTTCCCATTGCTGGCAAAGGGGGGGGGGGGAAGTTCCACAGAGCACAAACTAGCATTTACTCTCCCTTTACTGTCCAGAACAGGAAAGCAACTTTGGCCAGGGCATCAGGACACAATTAGCACAAATGTCCCCTACACCTGAACAAGCGCAAAGGGGGGAAACAGGTCACATCACCATTTCGAAGACTGATGGACTGGTCTGGAAGCTCAGACGAAGCTGAAAATTGACTTTTGTTCTGGGTCTAATGAAATAATTTGGTATCCATTAGAGGGCAGCATAAGAACAAAAACTCAGCCCAGCAAGGGAGACCTCCCCTGCAAAGAGACAGCACCTCAGAGGTCACTGGAGACTTTTCCAGGGCAGTCAGTCACATTGCCAAACCTAGAGCGACTGGATGGAGAGCGCTGAATTCCCAGAGATCGGAATGCCAAGACTGTAAGGGAAACGTGGCTGGAGTCATGGCACATGGCTTCCCTGATCTCATTAACGGCCCCCACCCTCACCCTCACCCCCCCCCCCCCCCCCCACCCCCCCCCCCCCCCCCCCCCCCCCCCCCCCACCCCCCGGTTAGGATTAAAGAAGAAATGTCCCTGGCTTGAGTTCAGAGGCCTTCTTATTTTGTGCACTGGTTTCCTGTGGCAGAGGTCGCAAAGGAACTGTGAAATACTGCGCCAGGTTTTTGTTTTCATAAAAGGGGCATCCCGAAGAGTGGGCTATACGAAGACTTCTCTAATTGGTCTAATTTTTAATTATTAGAAACAAATTGTTCGAGAGAACTACAGCCAGTTTTTAATGATCCAAAACAGAAGTAAATGTTCTGGTCTATTAGCATCCTATATGGAATAAATCAATATTAAAGCTAATTAACCCTTTTCCAAGGCATTTTTGCCTTGGTTTTTATTTAATGGCTCGGTGTTGCTTCTGACATGGATCAAGCTGGCTAAGCTCCACTTAAAAGATAGCCCGCTTTTGATACAGGGCATCTCCTCACGAGGTCAAGCACCTTTACCAGGATAGACTTGGCTTTGCACACTCTACAGAGAACTGACTGTGGCTCCTTAAAAGGCTGACAGGAACATGGCGGGTAAAAGTCGGAGCCAAATCATCTACTCAGGACCGCTGTCACAATGTAGCTGACTTCATTTACTGATTTTAAAAATTATTTATTAGAAATTTCAGGTTTTTTATTTTTAAGGATATTTCTTGCTGGAGATGAAAGGGGTAGGGATTCATGGAGAACTGATTTCACTCTAGGTCATATGTGAAACACAGACCTATAATTTGGCCTTTCTGGAAGAAGCTATGATTTTTTTTTTTAATAGTGTTCAAACACATAGTACCAAGTACCCACCTTTCAAGACATAAATGACTACTTTGACATATGAAACCAATGAAAATTATATACATTATTTAAAGAACTCAAAACCCATCCCCCCTTTTTGATACAAGCAATCACAGGGCATACTTTAATATCAAGCTATTTTTGACTTATAAAATAGATGATATATTTTGTACATGAATTAAATTCTTCACGGTACCAGAGGAATTAATTTGTAATGTTATGAAATTTTGATTAGCCTGCTGTAAAATCAGAATTGTTTACCCCAAGTGTCTACAGTCTGACTCTCACGGCCTCTCCACACAGATAATGAAATGAGCCAGGGCAGTGGGGTGGGGGTGGGGGTGGGGGGGAGAGTAATTTATGAAAACATGGTACACCATAATTTTGCCATTTTTCTGCAATAAGGATGGCAAATGATTCATGGGATAAAATGAAATATTTCTCACTGTCATTTCAATGGATCTAAGATTTACAGCTTCTTAACTTGGATAGGAAAAACTCCGTATGCATAAAAATGAATTGTAAATCAATTAATGATGGGGATGGAAGGAGGGGAAAAAAAGCGGATACTGAAGCAATGGTGAGAAAAGCTAACAAGCAACATATAAATGGGGTGGCTGTTTACTCTAACCCAGGGAGGAGAGGGCTAGGAAGGACAGAAGCAGCCCTGGACTATATGAGGGCACCGAGGACAGGTGAACTAGAAGTGCTGTGGTAACTGAGCTTGTTCCGTTTAGATTATTTAGACAAGCAAAATCAAGTAAGTCTAGATTGGAGTTAAAGAAAATGCTAATAAATATCTAGACCCACTTGTACAGAATGAGATGAGAACCATCAAAGAACACTAAGTATGAGGGCCAAAGGCAAGTAGGTGTGTATGTGTATGCGCATGCGCATATGTGTATGTGTGTGTGTATCTGTGTGATGTGTGTCTTTCTGTGTCTGTGTGCCTTTGATGCTTAACACAGGGAGGTGGATGTGTGGGTGTGTATGTGTGCCTGTGTGTGTGTGCACATGTGTGTGTGTGTGTTTGTGTGTAGCATAAGGTAGGGAGGTACGTGTATCTCTGTGTATGTATGTGCACATGTGTCTGCATGCGTGCATGTAGTATGTGGGGGAGGGGGGAGGGAGAAAGGTTTCCCCCCTCCTAGCTCTGACACAGTAAATGAAAGCTAGTGGCAACCATGACGAAGTGCAGATTGCCCCCCAGAAGCCATTTACTTGGAAGATAAGTGCAGGGAAGCACTGCACTGGGTCTGCAAGGCTCAGCAGCTTACAGAACCAACCAGCTGTAGTACCGCGTGCCACACTCTAACATCCTAACATTCTCTGTGCTTTCCAGTCCTCTTCTGCTCCCAGTGAAATACAGCATGGTGCCTTCCTTAAAGGAGGCACCACACACACCCTCCCAGGTCAAGTCACTACAATGCCAATACTTCTGGTGGCAATGTATGAAAAGCAAACAATTTGGTGCCAGATGTGGACAACAGAGACGGTGAAGATTCTGCTAGGGCAGTCGTTTGCTTAGCTCACACCAGGTCTTGAGCAGGTATTTAAGACATAGAAGGGCAGGAACTGATTTTTTTTTTTTTTCACTGCACCTCTTAGCACAGGGCCTGCGGGGCTGTCTGTGGCATCATTGAGGCTTGCGTACATCATGTTCTGTGCCTGCATTTCACAAGTTAGGTAGCTAATTAGAGACCTAAAATACAAAGTACAGGCATCAAAGGCTCATCATTTCCGCTTCCTATACAGAACTTGTCTCATTACAAGGGTGCCAGGTCAGTTTAAGACTCTTGTGGCTTCTGGCCTTCATAAGCAAGATGCCATCAGATGGGATCTTACACCAGTGATAATGTGCTGTTCACAAAAACTGCAAAATATGGAGGCTAGTCGGGCAGTGGTGGCGCACGCCTTTAATCCCAGCGCTTGGGAGGCAGAGGCAGGCGGATTTCTGAGTTCGAGGCCAGCCTGGTCTACAAACTGAGTTCCAGGACAGCCAGGGCTATACAGAGAAATCCTGTCTCGAAAAACCAGGGGAAAAAAAAATGAATAAATGAATAAAATAAAGAGCAACATACAGTTCGTGTCTGGATAAAAAACAAAATATTACTAAGTAAAAAGAAAAAAAAAAAAACATTGAGGCCAGTATCATGTTTCTTTTTTTTTTCTTTTTTTTTGGTGAGCATCAGTTTTACATATTGGAAACCTACATGCAATATTTTGACAAATTTTATTTACGTGCTATCAAATTTCATGGAAATGTTTTTCTATGGAAAACATTTTGAACTATGTTTTGTTTTTTTTTTTTTTTCCAGAAGCTGAACAAATGACTTATTGTCCCAAGTCAGCCTGGGAAGGAGCCTTCACTTGGGATACAGTTCTGAAGGACTATGGGAAACTCACAAATGCCTTTGAGCATGCTCAACCTGGAGGCAGCACTTGTGAGCCGCAAATAGAGAAAGCTTTCTCTGTACACGTGCAAATTAAAACTTATAAAATAACATGGGCATTATAAAATTTGACCAGGGTTAAACTGAAAACAGCTTTACTGATTTACCGACAATGAAAATATATAGCAGTTTTTTTTTCTGTCAGAGCATTTATCAACGCTTGGCAACCCTGCACTAACTTGACATGTAAGATGATCAAAATGGATTATGTAATCTTTCCCATTCATTTCTATTGATTTTAGTTATGATAAAATTCATCAGCATGCCTGGGAATGTAGAGGCTGAGAGGTTCTGGTTGGAAAGAAAGAAAGAAAGAAAGAAAGAAAGAAAGAAAGAAAGAAAGAAAGAAAGAAAGAAAGAAAGAAAGAAAGAAAGAAAGGAGGGAGGAGGAGGGAGGGAGGGAGGGAGGGATTCTATTGAGTTGTAATGGGATAAATGTAGACTAGGCTCATATAAAACAGAAACCAAACCCTAAAAGCTGAAGCAACAAATTAATACAAATAATTTTGGTGGCCCCATTAAATAACATCTGTCAATACAGATAATTCACTTGAGGTAAAATACTAATGTAAAAGAATGAATGTATGTTAGGTAAAATATAGTTTCTGAAAACATTTTCAAACTTCTAAAAAACTTCAGCAGTAATTAAAGTTACTCGTCGGACCGAGCGTAACATCAAAATGCCAACAAATGGAGCGCTTTAATCAGTTTTATTGATTCATGCTTTCAGCTCCTACTCAGTTAAAAACAAGGCACATTAAATACATCTTCTTATGGCTCTATAAATGCATGCGGCTCATTCTGTATATCAAAAGTAATAAATAATGGCGATAAAATACGAAGACAGTTATAAAAGTGACAGTCCAGCCTCACAGACGGCATTTAACAGTCCAGTCTAGAACGATAACCCAACACAACACGTAAAACTGAGGAAGGAAGAGAACATGCAGCAAGTGTGTCCGCTCCAGGACTGGGCTAACAGCGGATGTTCTTTTTATACACAATAGGGCTTTTTTTTTTTTTTAACTCTCTAGGCAGTACAAGTTTACAGCATCAGTGACATCGATGTGATTATATTCATGTGCAAAAGGGCTTTTACAAATAAGAAAAGGAGGGAAAGAGAAATCAAAGACAACCTCTATTGGTACTGAGTTAAAAACCAGAATGAACATTTTTGTTGTACATATTTTGAAATAGACAAAAATCGAGGCATAACCTGAAGCAGATTAGGAAGCATGCACTTGGGAGCAGAGATCTGACGTCACACTCAGTACAAACAAACGGGAAAGCAGGAATATGCAGCATGGTGACTCGGAGGCAAACAACTGTAGCTAAACCAGTAATCCAGCGTTATCACTGTTATTACAATGGGAACAGAGGCTAGTTCAAGGCATATACAGCTCTCCAGCACAGAAGGGCTTCCTTCACCTGAATCCCATCAAAGGAAATAAGTCACCTGATGATAAAAGGCGATCTCTTCGCACCCACTCCCACACCCAAACAAAATCAACAAATACCAGGTTTATATGAAAAAGCAAACATGGTTTATTCTCTGAATGAGTTTTAAAGGGGTTTCTTTCCCCTGTGTCCTTTTCCTCTTTGCTTAAACTGGATTTAAAATNTAAAAACCTGTACAGGTTTAATTGGGAACTCATAGGAAAATCCTGGGGGTACTTTACTAACAGGAACGTGATATAAAAGTAGTTCACGTCCAACGTGAGTCTCTGGGATGGGTGAAGGAGCACATCTTAGAATGAGNAGATGCTAAGCCAAGGCAGATATGCTCAAATGAAGCACAGTGCACNTTCCTTTGTCCTTAAAGGAACTTCATTCACAGCAAAGCATATACGAGAGGTGCTTGCCAAGCCCACATCGNCCTAAGCAAGTCACATTCTGAGCCCAGTCCCTACTGTAAGAGAATCGGGATGACACAAGCCACTGTTATCTCGATCTAACTAGAAAGAAAGAGAGAGAGAGAAAGAGAGAGGGGAAAGGAGTAGTAATGTAGAATGCTGTGATATATCTGCCGGGATGGCTTAAAGGACAGCTTTTCTGCCGACTTGACTGTCACGAGGTATAAAGTGAACTTTATTGTCATGGTAGGAAAAAAAAAACACTAAATTTCAAAGCCACATGCTTCCATCTATTTTTTAAAAAATAAGGAATAAGGAATAAAAACCAGTGTAAAAAAATTGACACTCTGAAAGAAAAAGAATTCACAGTGACATCTGCTGTGACATCACTTGTCCTGTGTCAGGCTTCCCTGACACAGAAGTGGAAGTATCGATACTTCATTTAATAATTAGTTGAGCTGTCTCTTCCTGGAGTCTCTGCATATTTCAGGGGTGGGGTGGGGTGAGGTGGAGTGGGATGGGGGCTGAGAACCTCCCAGCTTATAATATGATATGTGGACTCATAACCCATAATGAATGAGGCAGAGAGACACAATGTTTGCACAGGCNGAATAGTAGCACAAGGGTGCTTTATGGACCAGTTCACAAAGCTAAGACACAGCCTGTGCAAGAAAGTCTGCCAGGAGAGAAGTGTGAACGAAGGGCTACACCTCCTATGATGCACAGGAATATCATCGTTGGTAGTTTCAGAAAAGGGAAGCCAATTAATAAGTATTAAGATTACTAGTTATAATGGCAACAGAATATAACAAAAAAAACAAAAAACAAAAAAACAAAAACAAAAACCATTCCACATGGCAGGAATCTTTATTCTGTGCACTATTTGCTGAGTTCAAAGGGCACCGAGTTTTGGGTTTGATTTGTGGGCATTTCTATGTATATGTCTGATGTCTTTCTTTGATTTTTATTTTATTTTATTTTTTTGTTAGAAAGAGAGCTTTTCCATTGAGTACACATAGAGAAGGGCCTTTGGCAAACAGACCGGCCTCCAATATTAAAGTGGCATGCGTTATTTCAATTTCATAATTAAAGTTAACNGAAGTCTGCCCAGTTCTTTTTTATTATCTCTTTGCAAATAACACCACTACTGCCCACCCCCAACAAGAACAGGCCAGACCACACGCTGCAAGATTCAGAACTTGTGGGATTGGAAATTGTGTTCTATCATTGCTCTCAGGAGGAATGGAGAGATTTGGTCTCATCCTATTATATCCAACTTGCCACTCAAATGCTGGTTTTAAAGTTAAAAAAAAAAAGCAAGGATTTTTCTGGCAACTGTAATAGTCAAAGGAAGCCAGCAGTGCCTGGGGGGAAAAATGAACTGCTGAGAAGCAGCGAGCACCATACCTCCCGTACCTCCCGGCAAATGTCAGCGCTGTCTTTATCTTTCGCCTGCAAATCTGGAAGCTTTCNGAGGTTCTCTTTTAGAAATATAACCAAATCTCAACCAGATCTAAACTTTGTCTTCCCTCTCCAGATTATCCAGAGTTACTCCAGACAGAAAAGTGTGCAGTATTAATCAGAAAGGAGTGGGTGGCAAGACAGGGCTGAAAAGTCTCCCAAAATATTAACATGTCAAGAGGTCAAATGATTTTCTAGAAAAACAAAAAAGAANGAAAGAATGCTATCTACAGGCTCCAGCTCCTGAGCTCTTGGGTGCTCACAAAATCCTTCCAGCATTATTCCGATCTATTGGGAGTCTGCCCCTAAAGCTAGTTTGAATGAATGAATGGGCAGGCAGAGTGTCAAGTCTGACAGGGTACAAAATGGATACATAACATTAAATCAGTGTGCACTAAAAAATAAGAAAAGCACTTTGTAGAAGCCAGACTGAACGGCAAATATAAATAAAGTATTGGCAAAGTAAGCTGGCAAGCACAGCACCATCTTAAAAGTTTGGGTGTTTTCCGGGTTTTTCTTTGCTTGCTTGCTTATTCCTTTCCTTTCTTTGATTTTGTGTTTTTCCCTTGTTTGTTTGTTTGTTTAAAAAAAGGCAGCTACAATAGCCACTATTTTAGAGTTTAAGTCATCTCTGGTTGTACATAGTGCTGGCTGTCCTATGCTTGCTGGTTGCAGATTTACTGGTCAGACTCACAATCCTCCACAACTACGGTCCACAGGGATTGGAACTCTGCGGTCCAAGTTCTCCTCAGAGGTTTCTTCAGGATGGCGAGTCAGCTTCCAGACACCCTTCCTTTCTGAACTGCGCTCATCAGCTTTGAGAGAAAAGAAGGACACACTCAGCAGGCAGGCCAGCTCACTTCACTCCCTCCTCTTAGCCCCAGAGCTCTTCTATCAGCTCCAGAGCACACACTTGACTTCCTGAACATTTCAAGAAGAGATGAAGGGAGACATGTCTCACTCACACTCCTGACAACGAACTGCATCTACTCAGTAGATCAGGCTACCCTAAAAGCAAATTGAATGAACTCCTTCGCCCACATTATGCATTTGGGGTCACTTTAAAAAAAAAAAAAAAAAAAGTTAACGTCAAATACTGGATCTTTAATGCTATTTTTAAATTCTAAAAAGGAATCTCAGGGATAGAGCCAAGATAAATCATGACCTCCTATATTTAATTATCATTTTTCGGTGTTATTGTACTTGACAATTCACATCCTCTAAACCCAAATCCCTGGAAGTCTTTCTAAACAAATTTAAAGACGCGTCATTGAAAATGGACTTCGAGATCTGCCCTAATTGAAATTATTTCACCACTCAGATTTTCGCTGATTCATTTTTATCCAATGGATAAAGTCAGAATTAGATCTAAAATTGCATGCAGACAGTAGGCAAAGGCCTTTAATGCAGAAACTCCTTGCAATTCTGAGTATGAGAGCTGCCCCCCCTCCTTCCACTAACTAGTAGATTTTTTTAAATAATTTTTTTCTATTTAAAAAAAAAAGTACTCAATAGAGTTAGTTGTATTTTTAAAAATACATGTGAAAATAATTCAAATCATTTCATAGTTAAGGTTTTAGCCTATGGTGATACATTTCAAAAACTGTGCTCCACATGGGAGTTCTGAGCATCTGCCCCAGGCTGGACCTGAATCTCCTGACCTTATTAAAAGCTGTTTCACAAATGACTCTTACATACACAAATGTCATTATGGCCAGACTGGTAAACAAAATCCTCCACCCAGGCAGTCTCCGTAACTACTCCCATCTTGACGACTGAAAACACCCATATCCAAAATCAGATCTGTAATAGGATAAATGTGGGCTCTTAACAGTCAGAAAAGGAAACTATTTCATAAAACAATCAGATGGGGAAACATACTTTACATTGGAGAAATATTTTACCTAAGATATGCTAACATTTAAAGATAGAACCGTTTTCTGTTTATTGTTTTCTCTCTGATACTGTGAGAACTTGGGATTTATCAGAGGTAACAACAGTCAGAGTGGGGCTCCTCTCCTCTCTCAGCCACTGACAATGTTTCCTGTACCAACCTCAACAAGCTTCAAGTTTTCTATTAGATATTACATGTACCCAAGAGCTGTACTGCAAGAAAAAAATAGTATCTAGGTGTGAACAGACCTCACAAGGACAAGAACTGGTGTTTTATAACTTGGAAATTACGCTGTGTTCTTGAAAGCATGAATGGTTGCTTTTATTTAGAAATGGACAGGAAATACTAATTTATTTAAAAACTCTACAAGAAAACCTGCAGGTGGTTTAAATTATTTTCTATGAGTATAATTCTACTACATTCAAGAAAATTACTTAAAACCTGAGACACAAAACATACTCATTAAATTAGACTCCCATTGTCTTTAAAGCCCTGGTTTTTTTAGGTCTAAATGCTGCTGTTTGCTTGTAAAACACAAGAAATGAAGCATAAGCTATTTATTTATTTAAGGAAGAGTTTTTCTGAAATTCTAGGACAAGGAAATGTTCTCCAGAAAAACTATTCAAAAAGAGGTATTAAATGTTTCCTGTTAAAAAGTCCTAACCATAAATCTCAAATTCCATTTAGAATTCGCATTCAGTTAAACAGTTAGTTAAATAACTAAACACTCTTTTTTGTAATGCTGGACACAACCTGAGAAAATTTTCTGCATTTAGATTCAACAATGCTCTTATCTGCAGCTCATCTCCAGAGAGACAATTACCATTTCCTCTGCCTTGATCTTGTTTGTTTAACTTGACACAGTGAAGAAAGGGCTGACATTGACCAAAATCCCAGCATTAATTTATTTCATGTTCAGCATTCATCATTGCCATGGTGCAAGCAAGACCTGGCACTCATTTGAAATACCTGCCCAAGAAACACTACAGAAAAAACCCGGCTGCCTGAAACCAATGTATTCTTCAAATGGCCAGTCCTATGGACAGCTAGGAATACGCTACTGAAATTCTTTCCTTTACAGAACGATTACGGGGTGGTGGAGAGCATCTAGTGTGAGGGTACAGGAACAAATGAATTTCCTTCATGGTTAGAAGGTTTGAGCAATTGAAGCCTTGGTTAGCTGACCATCAGACACAGAAATGTTTTAATTCGTGGTCTTGATCCTGGAGTTTAACTTCCTTTCCATTTGCTTTTCTGCTTCAAAGTGTAAGAACTGACTAATTGTATTATTAGCTGAGTATGATAATCCAATGAATAAAAAACTATGGGTTATAATTTCTCCCATACAACAGTGAACGGTGACTTTCCATACTAGAAGCACTCTGCTGCCTTTCGTCATGGGCAGTGGCGCAGTCATAATCCACAGCCTTGTTCTTTAATTATGCAATTCTGTACGCCACAATTAACTTGGATTTCATCTAAATTAGCCAATAAAACAGGTGCCTCTTATAAAAGTGAGCAGACACAGAGCTCATCATTGAGGACAGACAGATCAACTGCTGCTGGTTCAGGCTACGTTTTCAGAATGAAGCGACTAACGGGTCGACTTAAGAATCCATTCTCAGGATGAGGACAAGCAAAAGCAAGACCACAGAGGCATCTGCCTTGTGACAACTCACCTGCAGAAACTCGTGGAGCTCAACCTGTCCATTTTTGTTCAAATCTACTTCGCAGAGAATTTCATGTAGTGTGTTTTCATCCATTTGTACATTGATACTCTAGGCAGGGGAGCACAGAGAGGTGAGAGCTAAACTAAAAGTTATGTGTAGCTTTCTGTTAATGTGACTAGACCTTTACAATACTACTTGTAAAAAATGCAAACTAATATTAACTTTATATCTTTCCATACCAGAGAACTGATAATGGGGGGGGGGAGTATGCATCACCTCTAGGACACGCTGAACATCAACAATGGTAATGAAGCCTTTTTCATCTTCATCAAACTTATGAAATCTCTTCTTGTACCTGTAACCCAAAATTGAATAATGGCAGATAGTCTTACATAAAAGAGTGGACAGGAAGAGGAGGAAGAGGATATGGAAGGGGAGGAGGACAGGAAGAACATTGAAAGTACCTATCGATGTCTGAAGGCAGCAGGCTGATTTCAGTACTATCTGTAAATTGTTCTGTTCGAGACTTATAGCCCATTTCATAGTACAGAAATCTCGTGGCTGTTTCAAGTTCTTCCTACAAAAGAGAAGACACATGCACAAAGGTTGCAGATTAATAGGAGCTATTAACTCCCCCCTCCTCTCTCTTTTATCAGCAGAAACTGGTCCTCATTGAACCAACATCCAGTTTTACTGATGTCCCACCACTCCCTCTAGTTGGGTAACTTGAGACCGCAGATACAAAACATTGCTGCAACCTTCCACACTTGCTGTGTCTACCTGCATTTGTCTGGTTCATCCTCAAGCTCTGGCTCTAGCTAGGCACACACTCTGGTGGGACTGGCGATCAGTTCATCCTTTCTTAAATTTCATAGAGCATGTTTGTCAGCTCTCTGACTGCTTCCCTACATTATCAGAATACCTGTTCTGCATGTGGTAACACTGCAGCTTCTTTTTACTGTAGTTGCTCTTGGGTGGCGTTCACTATCAAATTCTACAAGAGCGCATTTCCTAAAGCATAGAAAAATGAACTATATATGACTTGAGCAGCTACTCTAGCACGGCTGGCAGTGCCGGTGGTCAGTCACGCAGAAGTTCAGTCAAGGGCTTCTGACAGTCAATCTGCATGAAGCTGGCTATCCACCACAGTTTGCTCAAGGTTTTCAGTATCTCAGGTCAGGAGATACTGAACAAGCACTGCCCTTAGATTCCATTTGTCGCTTTCCCACCTAACTACCTCAAGTGATAATATTACAGTATGTATTGTTTACAAATCTCTCTTCACTGGTATAAATGTGCATACACACACACACACACACACACACACACACACACACACACACACCTACTTCCCGTATCATGTATTTCTTAAACCTATTTTTATATGCTCTGGCCATGTGACTTACTTAGGCCAATAACATGACTGGGTATAAGATATTCCACTTTTGAAATATGTCTTAAAGAGACTTCCTAATTTTCTCTGCCTCTCTTGTTCTTGTTCCCTGAGAACAAGCATGACTTAGACAGACATGAAGGAGAAACATCAAATGCTGGCTGAACTGGGTATGGTGGTGCACATCTTTACTTCCAGAGCTGGGGGACGCCATGGAGGCAGAGGCAAGCAGATCTCAGTGAATTTGACAGCATCTACATATGGAGTTCCAGGACAGCAAGTGCTACATAAAACATGTCTCAAATTCAAAAACAAACAAAAATCTCTGTCCGTGTTAAGCCATTGAGATGGGCTTTTAAGATTCATTTCTATTGTATTTTGATTATGCCCGTATATGTATGGGGGTATGTGTGCATGTGGCATGCCCATGGCATCCAGCAGAGGGCATGAGATTCCCTGGGGCTGGAGTTTCACAAGTGGTGAACTGCACAGTGTGGGCATGAAGCAGTCAGTAAGTGCTGCAAGCCCTCTCAATGACTGGGTCATCTCTAACAGCCTAAGCCACGGAGATGTATGTCATAAACCATCACCGAGCAAAAGCCAATGTATATCTTAAATTGCCAGCTTTACAGGCCCCACATAGTGAATGTGAAACTGAAATGACCATCAACTGAGGCTGGGGAACATAAACCACTGGGCAGACCATGGCAGCGACAAGGTTTGGCATTCCGTTTTCTTAGACAAATGCTTTTTGAGATTATTCCTTTCTACCTCCTTTCTCTTCAAAAAATAGATGCAGCAGAAGAAATGAAACCTCATGAATGCTGCATAATACTGAATGTAAAAAACTAAGCAAATGTGTCTACATCTACTTTTCTGTGGTTAAATAAAATGTGAACTCTCAATCTCCAGTGGTATTCCTCACTGGCAGACCTCTCTCTTTACATAAGAAAATCCACCAGTAATGGCTTTAAAATGGATTGTCTTGTTCAATGAATCTTTTCCGGCTATTTTCTATAAACTATTCTAAAAGTCATGTCCTTGGACACGCTGCCTCTGAGCCTTCCCTCCAATGACAATCTCTTATGTAATTCATATCCTTCACTGCCTGTGAAGTTTATCCACAATCTACCAAATAATTGTGATGTTTCAAAGGAGGAAATCTGTCCATCCAGGTCACAATGTAGCTTCCTAGCGTATTTCCATTATAGACTGCACAAACACAGAGCCTGAGACGTCTGTCTTAATCACACTGCTACTTGTAATATGCCTATTAAGACAATTTAGGTTGAGATTAAATATATCAACAATCTTTCCAACTTACTTGGGATGACCAGAACGTTGCTACAGTAGAGCCATCTGAATCATGAGTTACCTACTGAAAGCAGCATCAAGTACTTTACCCCTTAGAGATTTGTTAGTCAAGAGCTTCAACAGAGGCATGACATCACAGCCCTATGCCATTTGGATGTTTTCTTCCCGACCAAATGTCAGAAAACAAACAAACAAACACCATGCTCCCACAGAGAAAAGGAAAGTACCTACAAAGGAGTAATAACACTCCTTAAGCTATCAAAGAAAGGATACATTAAAGTAAGGAACAATCCTGATCCACTGTAAATTGATTGGCAGTCATAGTCAACTAAAGCTACTCTTTTTCTTTTATTTTTTTAAATTATTTTATTAGTGCCAGGCGGTGGTGGCGCACGCCTTTAATCCCAGCACTTGGGAGGCAGAGGCAGGCGGATTTCTGAGTTCGAGGCCAGCCTGGTCTACAAAGTGAATTCCA
>NC_034592.1:43936121-43938114 GCF_900095145.1 Mus pahari | reverse complement strand
TCCAGATGAATTTGCAAATCGCCCTTTCTAACTCAGTGAAGAATTGGGTTGGAATTTTGATGGGGATTGCATTGAATCTGTAGATTGCTTTCGGCAGGATGGCCATTTTGACTATGTTAGTCCTGCCGATCCATGAGCATGGGAAGCTACTCTTTTTCATGCCTGCTATATTGCTAAGCCTGTCAAACTTAGCTTGAATGAATGAAGTTAGTCTACCCCAGTGCAAGGTTTATCGTTTGTCTCTATAGAAACTCTCCTGGTACACTGGTGGCTATTGTTTTAACTTATTATCAGATATGCACTTGTTCCTGTGCTTATGGGCACACCAAGAAAGCACAGCTGTAATACAAATGCTTGAACCAAACTAGACTAGGTCGAGGGGACAGAGTGCCTGTAATCTGCTATCATAAGACCCCTTCAGAGGTCAAAATTAGTGATTTACAAGGATTCATGGGACTGTATGAAATACAGTATATATATATATATATATATATATATATATATATATATATATATATATATCACTTCTATAACATTCTCTTGATCCTTACTGTAATATGAAAAGGACATGTATGAAACATTTTTTTCTTAGGGGCCCCTTACTTGCACGAATAGCCTACGCTTCTTGCTAAATAATAAGAAACATAGTAAACATAGTGAACATAATAAAAATTAATGAGCACAATTAAGAAAAACAGCCAGGATCGATGTGAAGACCATTCCTAGGTCACAAGGGCACATTTTGCTTTCTGCTCTTTGAAACTGGCGTCACACTCACCTCCTTCTGTTTTCTAGTATTTTTTTTCTACCAGATTAATTTAGGGACCACAGAAAAGCAAGAATTCCAACAGCAAGTTCCCTGACTGGAATAAACTGATGAGGAGTCACCTCCAATCTGACTAAGTCTTCTATCTGATTGAAAATTGAAATTCAAGGACTCACAGTGAAAATCAAGATGTACCTCATATGAAAATTACGATATCTCCCTGTCTCTCTCCTGGACAGCATTTCCCTAAATATGTTCTGAGGGATGCTCATGCCCTGTCCTGCTCGGCCCTCCTAAAAAAACAAGCCTTATCTGAGGTCTCCAAGGGAATCTCTCTGTTGGAACTTACAATACACATAGCATTTCAAACGTTTCAAATCATCTGACGTAAAATTAAAGCTTCCCTTATTCATTCAACACAAAAATCTCCCTGTTCACCATCTTCTCGAGAGCACACGTTCATTCCAACCCAGGTGTACACAGTTTGGAGACGACACTTTCCTTCATATCCTTTTCTTTTCCTCAGTCATTCCCCAACTCCCCACACAGCAACAGTCTGACTCCTTTATTTTTCTCTATCAGTTGACTCTCAGCCTCTAAATATATCTGTAAACCTTGAAGACAGGCATGCATTTCTGGCATGTATGTGCATTGTATCCACGCAGAGTGGAAGGTCCGTGGAACTCTGAGCTATTTATTATTCCATACACTGTTTGATAGCGTGCTCGGTATACGGGTCACTCATTGGGTATTGACCATGGAAACAACACAATTCATTTATGCAGAGTTATTAATCACCCTGCTCCTCTTTCCCTTTTGCAGGTTAAATAATCCCAATGCTTTTAACCTTTTCTCAGAAGTACAACTTTCTAACCTTTTCCTTCTCGTTTCCTTCTCTTTTGTACTCTCCAGACCATCCACTGTCCTCATTAAGCTCTGGTGTCTCAGAATACTACCTTTAGCTGTTTAGTTTTCTTACTTTCTGGAGTTTCGGAGTATTCCTGAGAACATCTGTCTACTCATAAAGTTTGCAATAAAGTTAAATCTCTGTAAGCACAACTGGTTTTTTTTAGAATTTTCTCTTTCTTCCTACCTCCTAGCACAAAAGATTATTTATCAGAACATGCTCTAGCCGGGCGTGGTGGCGCACGCCTTTAATCCCAGCACTCGGGAGGCAGAGGCAGGTGGATTTCTGAGTTCGAGGCCAGCCTGGTCTACAAAGTGAGT
>NC_034592.1:43925642-43936091 GCF_900095145.1 Mus pahari | reverse complement strand
ATAAAAAACTGGTCAACATTCAAAAAAAAAAAAAAAAAAAAAAAAAAAAAAAAAAAAAAAAAAAAAAAAAAAAAAAAAAAAAAAAAGAACATGCTCTGATTCTTCTACACAGAAAAAAAAAAAAAAAATGCTATGCATTCTTGTGCTGTCTTCATGAAGAGGTAAAACTCAAAAACTGGAAGAGTTATTTATGAGCAAGCACAGAGGCAGCAAGAGGGGGGCCAAGGGACAGGTTGTGGTTGCAGCTCCACAATCTACTGCTTCTAGAAACTGGGTCTGTTTCCTCAACTAAAAAGTTTGGGTGGAGGCCATTCCCTTCACGGCTAGGCACCAGTACATGACTAAATTCAGCTCTTAGAGCCTGGACTGTCCATTGGGACGCTTATCAGCAGTCCAAAGACAGGGCTACTCTTCACACAGACACAATGAGGACATCAAAGCACTGACCACAGATTTCTACCACAATTCACTGAAGAATATGACATTAGAGTCACTACAGCAGAATTTTTAAAACATAGAGCCACTATGCCCTTGAAGAATGTAATAGTTAAGCCTCTAAAATGTGCCTTTCACTCATATCGCCCAGGGGTTCCATCTTTAGGCATCTATGAACACTTGAAGGTTAGGCTAATGCCCAACACTCATCTGCACTGTACGAGACAAGACACCCAATACTACTCATTTACTACATACACACGTGAATATGCCAAGGCGCCTTCTGTCCATGAACCATAAAAAGAGGTTTAGAGCTGATGGTACCTTGACCTTGGACTTCATATTAGAAAGTGAAGGAATAAATTTGAGAATTAAATGTTGGCTATGTGAAGCAGCCTGCTGGCAATATTTCCATCTTGGTAGCCATGATGTACCATTATGGGTACATCTGAGTCACAATGTCCCAACCTAAGAAGCTACTCCTTCCTATGTCTTCTCTATCCTTCTTTATTACTCCAGTCTCTATACTTTAAAGTGTTCCTAGACTAACTCCAGAGCCGCTTTCCTTGCCTACCAGTATTCAGTGCACTCCCCACGCCCCCATAATTGTATCTAATATAATGTCTCAAAAGTCAATTGTAAAATGTACATTCAGCTAAGGCCTCGGGACACATCCAATGACAGTCTAGATTATATTCGCATATAATCTCCAAAGTTGTTAAGGATGGAAGCACCATCTTACTTGGAGAGAAGCCAGTACAGTGCAATAGACACACCAGGAACCTATACCAAGGTAACAATAATGAATGCAATAAGAAGGGGTGGCACTCCACCCTAATTTGGATGATAACAGTGGGGTTCTGAGGGGCTTTGGTTGGCATGTGAGTGAATATACAATATGATGTTAAAGTTGAGATCTGAGCACCAAGGGGCAGTGAGCTGTTATGGTGTGGAAAAGACTCTAGGGACAGTACTTGGTGAAGCTATGAAGTAACTCAAAAGAAATATTCCTTCTAGCCAGATGTGGTGTGGTGGCACACACCTTTGATCCCAGCACTTGGGAGACAGAGGCAGGCAAATTTCTGAGTTCAAGGCCAGCCTGGTCTACAGCAAGTGCCAGGACAGCCAGGGCTACACAGAGAAACCTTGTCTCGGGAAAAAAAAAAAAAAAGAAATATTCCTTCTGAATGTAAAATAGTGTTCAAGCCAGGCATTATGTGTAGTCTTGGCTGTCCTGAAACTCATTACACAGAACAGGCTGGCCTTGAACTCAGAGATCCACCTTCTTCTGCTCCTCCCCTCCCGAGCGCTGGGATTAAAGGTGTGTGCCACCACTACCTAGCAAATTTATTTTTTTAATTTGGTAATAAATATAAAATATCAAATGACACTTTCATTTTCTTCATGTTGCAAGGTCTCCCATCGTTTAAAATATTAACTGATTCAAATAATAAGCCCTTACTGGTCAGGCAGTAAAACTACAATTTTTAATCCAAGGATTATCAAGAGCAGAAATTAAGAGTATTTTCAAAGAGACCTAGAAAAGGCTGCATCCAACTGTCTTTTGTATCTCTCTTTTCCAGGAATTATGATCAAGAACTTAAAAGCATTCTCTAGATTTCTATAACAATGAAATTTTGGCATAAGAATATCTTTCCATTTTAAGACCTAGCAATAGTTGATATGTTTAATACAGAAGTTAACTGGAAACCTAAAACCATCACCGTAAGTTAGCCTTTATAGACCAAGCTGTTACATGTTTATTAACAGAACTATCGCTGTAAAGGCTTTTGTACAATACCTGTTTCCTCAATTCACTCCAGTTCAATTCTCTGCCCATTAGTTCAACAATCCTAGGCAGGGCTTCCTCTGCAGCCTGAACATTGAGAAAGGCCAGGCGGGTGCNCCGTGANATCATGTCAACTGCAGTGCAGGCATACTCCTTAATCCCATATTTCACCTAAATTAAAGAGAAAATAATGCTACTCTGAATCTTTCCCTTAAAAATAATTAATTTTCACATTTTAAAAAATGCTTTGAGAAAGGGTGGTGTTTTTCTGCAGTCTCTCTGGCTCTCCATCAGGCACAGGTACAGATGTGGCCGGCACAGCTTGGGCCCTCCCTCTGCCTGCTACAGAAGGTTGGAAATTGGGTGAGTTGGGTATGAGTGAATGCCTTTTTCCTGAATAGAAGATTGAGACATCACTTCTCACCATCCACAGGAATCATTCTCCTTGCTAACGCATAATGGAAATGTTAATTTACATGGAATTTACACTGTGGAAGATGCAAAGGATGAAGACAGAAAGAAGAGCTGTGGTTCAGCTCTTCTGCTGTAAAGTTTTCTGGCCTGAGAGACCAACAAGCGTCACTTACTGGACACCACTGACTGAAGGCACAATGAAACGCCAGTATAGTGTCCTCTCTGGTTTCATAGTACCGGAAAACAAGCAAGAAATAAAGGGAAATCTCTTGAGAAAGGATCACAGCTGGAGGGTAGGGAACCAGACTAGATAGAAGTGATTTGAACTTAAAGACCTACTAATTCTAGGAGAAACAGAACTTTCAGACTCACAATGCTCCTTGAACAAACTCTGAAGCTCACACTCATACTATTACCACTAGCAACATCACTTAAGAGTTGAGCATGAGTCAAAGCCTGCAACTGTACTGCAGACTTTGGCTGGCCTGTGTGCTTTGAAATGTAGCTGTTAAGGACGGAATGAACTAGCTGGGCAGTGGTAGCGCATGCTTTTAGACCCAACACTTGGGAGGCAGACTGATTTCTGAGTTCAAGGCCAGCCTGGTCTACAGAGTGAGTTCAAAGACAGCCAGGGCTACACAGAGAAACCCTGTCTCGAGAAAAAAAAAGGGGGGTGGGGTGTGGAATGAACTGATGAACGGCAGAGTATTACACACAGGAAGTCCCTTGGCCACCACCTACCTCTGCTTCGATGTATGGAAATTCTGACACAAGACGCACTCCAACAACAGGCCACCGTTTTCCAGTCACACTTGCCATTTTGGCCACCTCGAAAGCCTTGTCACCATAGGTTTTGGCCAGATGTTGTGCAACCTACCGAAATGAAACTGTGTTAGACAGGCACTATGGGGGTGGGTTCTTTTAGATACAGAAGAAAGCAACAGTGCGATCTCGCACTGTCAGTTTTCTCACAGCTGGTAACAAATAGCTCTCGGGGACTATTAGGGCCAGGCTCTGTGGGAGGAAACCACTTGGGCTTTGAATGCTTAGGCCAGCACTGACTCAGCATCCCTGTAGCACCAGCCCGGTGACTGACGGATGGCGCTTCAGCTCCATTTTCTTCTTGATGTCACTCCTGAAGCGCACTCTTGCTTGTACTCAAGATGCAAAGAGGTTGAGGAAATTTTGTCTACTAGAAGCAAACTGACTAAATTGGAGATTTCAAAAGAGAAACCAAATGTGCGTCATTAAATTTTTAGACAACTATAATAAAGTTGGATCATCTTTTCTGGTTTTATGGGATTTTTTTTTTTTTTTTTTTTGCTTAATTTGGTTTGGTTTGGTTTTTTTGCAGTAAGCCCAGGAAAAGGTAACCCTAAATCAGGAAGGCCACACCACAGCTACTGACTGAGATCTCAACAACACCAAGGCAAGGTAGTATGGCAATGTCCACGAACCTCACTCTCAAGCCCATAATCCTGGACAAGCCTGATGTAGAGTGTGGGGCTCCAGTCTTTGCCTCCTTGAAGGAACAACCCAACTGTCCTACTCGGTCCTGCCTTCAAGTTGTGAAACTTGACAGCTGCATTCACAGTATCTTCTGCCATGGAANGGTAGGTGGTCCACTTCCCACCTACAAGGAGATGGTTAAGCCATTAAGTTGGCATTCTGATTTTTTTCTTAGAATTGATCATTTACCAATAATAACAAAAGTCACCTCTTGGCAAGGAATAAGACAAAACACTTGTTCATTAGAGTGAAAAGGAGCAATCGGAAGAATGAGTCAGCCCCACATACCTGCTATTGTGATGAGGCCACTGTCACTGATGTCCACAACGTGATTTCGAGAGATGGACTGAGTGTCTGCAGATTTGGGATCGGTAACACGGGGTCGGATTCCGCTCCATGCTGCCAAGACATCCCCTCTTCTCACTGGGAGAAACCAGAAACATTTTAACAGATGAATGAATGTACAGAAAGGAATTCAGAAGTCTAGAGGCACCAGATCAAAGAAATTAGCCTGAAATGAAACAACTGTGTATGTGGTGGGGAGTGGGGGGAGATCTGTGACACAAAGAGAATTTGCTTGTGGAGACGAAAGAACCAGAAGGTCATGAGGAAACTTGTCAAAGAGGAAGCCACAGAAGCCAGTGCCGACAATGCTAATGGGGAAAAGGGTTACCATCAAGAGAAAAATAAAGAATTTATGAATTTTTACAATAAGTTCTTGAAGAAACTTGACTCCTCAAGAGTGACGGGAGCTTTGTTGTGGCCAGTTGTGCTCTCTCTCCAATCCACTCACCCATGAACAACTGCAGTAGGCCCCGCTCTGTGAACAACAGTTGCTAGTCCCAGATCCTCTCATTTCACCTCACAGAACCCACAAAGCATTGGGGATTTTTCTGCCTAACCAGCTATCACGAGTAACTAACTTGTCCCTGCAAATGTCCTTTTCCCAGAGTCAGGCTTGGTTCTTTTTGACTTCACTCCTCAGACTGGGGTATCCCTCAACTGAGGACAACTTCTACTCTCTGTTCTTTTCACATCCTTAACTTCCATAACTGATCCAGAGATAGGCATACTGGCTCCTCGTAATAGCTCGGTGATGCTTGCACTGTAGGGTGTGAACATCCTCTGAATAACAAGATAATATAAAATTATTCTTTATCTCTGGCAAAATACAAATACCGATACCAAGAAATCAGATACATGCTGAAAAGCATTTGTTATTGATCTATCAGTGGGTGAGGAATATAGTTCAATGGTGTCCACAATGAGGGAAGGATCACATGTAATCACTGCTCAGGGAGCTGAGACCAGGGGATTACCACGAGTTAGAGACCAGCCTAGATTGCTACATAGAAGTTGCAGGCCTGCAGCAGCTACGTAGATCCTATCTCAAAATGAAATTAGCTTTCTGGTAGATTAAGTCAACCAAAATAAATCTACCATTTTTAATGTAGGTGATTAACGGCCAGTCTTAAAATGACTGTGGTCTGAAAGAGCCCCCTCCAACAGTTATACTGCATCCGGGATGCAAGGACATAAAGAGCTGCTGAGGACAGATAGCTTCAGGCTTACAGCTGCACAGTCTGGTCTAGCAGAGGCCATGGAAGACCTGATGTCTGTTCTCTGACCCCCTAGCTCTAGCCCTCTGATGCTTGCATTCTCTTAAATAAGTGTAATCTTGAGATATCTGTGGCCTAGGGTAACCCTGCTTCACAAAGTTCTACACATATTTAAAAAAAAAAAAAACTTTAAACATAAATAAAGTGCCTTAATCTTTATATAGTTCTTAACCAGGAAATTACTGTATTTTCCATTAGTATTTACACAGCCCTCAGAGTCAAAAATAAAGCAACCAACCCACCTTCGACGTCACTGCGGTCAGTGAACAGTCCCTTCCGTGTCTGTGAGATTCCTTTGGTAGCCACATTGATCAGGAATGTGGTTTAAACCCTTGAAGCCCTATGACTAATGCCTGAAGTATTTTAGGGAAAACTGGAGTTTCCAGAAGAAATATGAAGCATATGCAAAGCAACTATCTGGCCAAGGCTCCACCTTTTCCACTCTAATGGACATGAAACAACACACATCCAAGGTTGTACTGTTGGAAAAGAGGGCCAACCGGAGACACTCCAGGAGTTCGCTCACAAAGTGGAGTGATGCGGTAAACAGATTTATCTCGTCTCCTCCCTTGGTCCAAGGACTGCTCCCGAGACTCACTCCCCATCAGGAAGAAAGAGTTCACAGCCAGGAAAGTCCTTAATACTTGAGATCTTAACATCTGGTATTTTAGCTTGAAATTTGCGTCGCGATGCTGTCGTCAGTTTGAGGGAGTGGGTGAGTGTGTGGAAGTGGTTGGAGGGGGGTGCTGGTGGAAACGGTGCGCCCATTAGACTCATGGCGAAGAGCCTCAAGAAATGGAATTGAAGTTTTTAAAAAAGGCGATAATACAGATTAAAAACAAAACTGAAATTTTATCACATGGATATTAGAATTAATTATTCGGAAAAAATTACATTTTACAAATAATAAAATCGGGCTAGAGATGGGTCAGTGGTTAAGAACACTGGCTGCTCTTCCAGAGGCCCTGGGTGCAATTCCTAGCCACCACATGGTGGCTCACAACTGTCAACTCCAGTTCCATGGGTCCTGACACCGTGGAACATCAATACCGATAAAATAAAATTAAATAAATAAGTTTTTTTTTAAAGAATAAAATTTATTCTATTTATTCTATTGGTCTATAGGACTTTCTCATTACTAATCCAGCGTAAGGTCATAAAATTCTCTTCCTCTCTCTCTCTCTCTCTCTCTCTCTCTCTCTCTCTCTCTCTCTCTCTCATCCTCCTCCTCCTACACCTACACCCCCCTTACACCCTTACATACCCATTCTCTACCTGCTCACCCTCTCCCAAACCTGACACAATGATTTTTACAGAATACTCAAAAATGTTATTTGCTACTGAAGTCTGTAGCCCACCACCACATAAGCTCAGTAATGTCAGCTCAAGCGCAAGGCTCAAGGCTACAGCTGTATGTTCTGTCCAGGGAGTGCCGAGAGCACACACAGCAACACCAGTTCTAACTTTCAAGAAGAAACAGCAACTAACTGAAGCCGACAGAATTCTCTCTTGATGATCCATTAGCCAACATGGAATCCTTGCACACTTGTGAAACAAACTTAAGAAGGAGAGTCAAAGGAGATGGATAGTCAGAATAACAATCCGCCATCTTGTCTTCTCATTTTCCGTAAGCGTTTGCAGCCCTACTATCACCACAAGAGAAGCAGTCCGAGGATAGGACAAGAAGTCTTAGAGGTGGTAGAGCAAAGAAGATTAACAACTAACTAAGTCATTGCTCAATTACTAAATTAACCAGCTTTTTTGCCTTCATCTTACATCTGGAATTCTTGCTTTGTAAAATAGCAAGCTGTAGCCTCCCTCAATGCAATGACTCCATTAAACCAAGGGTTTCCTTCTCTTCAATACTTCGATGATCTAGACTCCGAGGAGCAGGACAGTTTTACAGACTGTTTTTGCAATGTGGGGGAAAGTCTGCCATTAGACTGTCCAATTCACTAGCCAATAGCGGCATCTAATGCCTGGAAATGTGATTTAGGCAACTGAGGAAGGGAAACTGGACTTAATTTAAATAGCTGGCATACAGGTCTCTAAAGGCTCCCTAGAACACAGACAGGCTGATCCCAGTAGGTCATCAAGATGGCTACTCACATTAAGGCCATCTTGCCCCCACTTCTAAGACACAGTCTCCCACTGCCATTTGACTAGCTGGCTTTACTCCTAAGAATGTGCTTTTACACCTAATGCTACAATTCTCATGGCCCTTACTTTCCATTCCAAACAATCCTCCTTTCTTATAGACATCATAAAAATCAAGAAATGAAAACTATGTCTACTCAACTAAATGTTCTTCCTCTCAAATTATTAAGCTGGCATTGATCCTACCATACACCTTTGTAGCCAAGAGTAGGCAGTGAACACGAACTCCTCTAACCTGTCCACAGTTATAGGAATGGAAAGTGTCATTTGTGGAGAGGACAACAAACTGGGGTTTTGGTGTCTTAGATCTAAGGCTCACACCGCTCACACAGCTAAAGTAAAGATTCCTTTACTTTTCCATCTCTTTCTTGCTGTGTTACTCGTCTTTGACAGTAGAGATTCTAGGGTTGCTCGGTACTCTAAACAGTGTACCAAGTAAAAAGCAACATAGAGTTAGAAGTATTACACTGGGATACTAAAGAGTTCTCTGAGCTCAGAGTGGTTTGTGTCTCAAGCAGGGAATCTCTGGAGTTGGACACGGGAGAAATACCTTGAGTTCAAGATCAGCCTGGGCTACAAAATGAGGGCCTAGATAGATAGATAGATAGACAGATAGATAGATAGATAGATAGATAGATAGATAGATAGATAGATAGATAGATAGATAGACAGACAGACAGACAGACAGACAGACAGACAGACAGACAGACAGATAGATAGATAGATAGATAGATAGATAGATAGATAGATAGATAGGGGCGGTAGAGTGTGCTTTTAAACCCAGCACTCAGGAGACAGAAGCAGCCAGGTCTCTGAATTGGAGATCAGCCTAGTGGTCTACAAGGCGAGTTCCAGGATAGCCAGTGCTATAACAGGGAGACCCTACTAAACTCACTTCTATTACGTCTTCAATAATTCATTCGTTCAGTTTACTCTATGGTCTGAAGAGTAAGATAGAAACTGTTTAAAGGTGAGCAGAACTTTTTCACGGCTCCTTGAAAGAGAAGAGCTCCCGGTGATTGTTTTAGATTATAATTAATACTTTTCCTCTCAAATCTTTGGCAAGACAAATGTTTGTTTTAAGATTAATAGAAAGTGAGGGCCACAAGAAGTGACAATTAAGCCAAAATGTGTGGTTCTGTTTGGCGTTAGCTATCTAGGTGTGCATGTAGAGGAAGGGGTGTTCTTTCTCATGCTTGCCGCTTTTCAAAACAACTTCTGAAAGAGCCATGTGAAAATATCTAAATGAACACAGGGAAACGGTGTCAGAAATCAATACTCCTCAACCGGCGTGTTTAACCTGCTGGAATGAAGTGTTAATCACAGAAATAAGATACCATATTACATTTATAAACTAATGAAACTAGAAAAAGCAAGGCGCATGACACTCTAATTAAACAGCTGGAAGACAGCCAAGCCTGTGTAAGTTGATAACCCGAGGTACAATCTCTGGCAGGGAAAGGCAGGTCTGCAGTGAGTTGATATGGCCAGCTCGGCTGTTAATTGAATAACAGGCAATCTATAAACACTACTAATTGCACATGTGCAAGCCCATGTGCAAGTGCAGAGGCTGCTGCGTCGAGGAGCACCCCAGAACACGGTGAGCCTGGAGGAAGCACCCAGCAAATCGTCTGTCTCTCTTAACCCACAGCAGCAGTAGCTTAGTCCCTACCACGGCATCCCTCTGATTAACCTCTGCACAGGAACTTAATGGTACATTTTTCAAAAGATCATTTTTCTTCCTAACTCAACACGAACTGCAGAACTATCAATTACCCATTTCAGCAAAGAACAAACAAGTAATCTAGAAATTTCAGCCTGTGAATGGAAAAGCTTTCTAAATTGTAAAAGAAGACATGGGCTTATTCCCAACAGGCAAAATGCTTTTTAGAATTGTTCCCAGGCATCCTGCAGAAGTGCAGCAGCAGCTGCTGAGAGCAGCAGGAGTGTGAGGACTTGACACTTTCCTCTCCCCCCTCTCTCTTAAGGATAGAGCCATTTGAGGAGACTCAGAAACTGTTGTCAGAACTTACTTAACCATTTAATAAAGCCTTTTCGGGTGGCTAGATGGACCTCGGTGGATGCGATGCATTTTGAATGCAGCTCTGGGCTAGCAAGATGGCTCGGAGGGCAAAGGCAACTGCTCTGCTAGCCAGGGGATTTGACTTGGATCCCTACAACCCACATAAAGGGAGACAGAGACACAGCTTAACCAAGTGGTCCTCTGCCTTCCACACTCATGCCTAAATGCACAAACACACACGTACACACAGAGAGAGAAACAGGCACACACACCGTATTCAGGCACACATTATCCCAAAGGTATACGACCTTGAGAGGTTCGTTTCTTGAAATAAAGAGAGACTTAATCCAGTCTGTACTGATCCCATATCACAGCCTGTAATCCAGAGCTGTCACCTCCTGGATTCTATACCTAAAGGACACAATGTCAAGATAGTCCCTATACAACTAAGAGAAAAAACACGATCAGTAATGCTCACCCACTTTCCTTTTTTTTTTTTTTTT
>NC_034592.1:43898569-43925592 GCF_900095145.1 Mus pahari | reverse complement strand
CTGCCTCTGCCTCCCTAGTGCTGGGATTAAAGGCGTGCACCACCACGCCCGGCTCTCACCCACTTTCCTAAGCTGTAGAATTGAGAGGCGCTCTTTGCCAGTTTCTCCACTTCCCTGATAAGCAAAGGGCAAGGGACTTGAAGGCGAGCGACTCTGGAGAAGAAGCAGGAATGGCCACATCTTCTATTTATAGGCAGGGTAAAAGTGCCACCACCTCTGTTAGATGTCAAATCTCCTATCAGGGGCAGATTTTCACACTCATCCTGGACACGGCGGCGACTTTGCAGGACCCACCGCCTAACACACCCAGCCTCTCACTCAGCACAGTAAGCAGTCAGGCTCCCCGGCCTGAACTGTACTTACATGGGAAGGTCTAAGGAAGCGCCCATATGGAGGAGCTCCCTACTCTGCGAGTCGATCTGTACTTTGTTCCCACAATCTTAAAGCACATCCGTAACCCTTCTCTTGGCAAACGTTATACGAAAGTGAGCAGAAATAGTTATCATCTCAGAATACAATCATATCCAGATATCCAAGCTCCACCTAGAACTCTAGATGTACAATGGGAAAGTATCAAGTTTATATTACAAGGACGTTGAAGACACTTAAATAGAAATGTTAAACCAAGAATGGCTGCCTCCAGGTGATATGTATTGAACATACACAATGCTTTTAAAAATTAATAATATTGATTTAATAAGTGTGTGCTATTGTTGCAGATACCCAAGGAGATTCTATTCAGAATAGGCTTATATCCACTTCTTTAAATTAGAAGTAACTAAAAATGTACAGTACAGACCGATAGTAATCTGAGCCACTTTCTAAAGCTCTTTGTTTTGTTGGAAAATACAGGATCCCACAATGGAAAACCAGTTTAGGGAAAAAAGATTCTTAAATGCTAGGGAGCTGCATCCAGACGAAAATAGTGTCTGCATTTCCTCAACTGAAGCCAATGTTATGACTGCTCATAGAAATAGATGAACTGTTTTTTTCAAAACCATTAAACCTGTCTCTTTTATCATAGAAAGATGGCAAAAGTAATGTAGCTACTAAATCCCCTGAGCTTTCCCATTTGGAGTTCAGCAAATCTGTGAACAGGTCTCCGAGATCCCAACTATTAAGAGCTTCTTTGCATCCAAAGGGGCTGCAGCCAGTGGCTATGTGATTATCACCCCCACACAACAAGAACACTGAACTACATAGCAAATGTTATAGAGATTATTTGCATTACCATGAGAAGAGAAAAAGGAAAAAAATGGAAAGATTCATTCAAAGAAGGCCCAGAGTAACTTCTGTTCTGAAAGCTAAGCTCTACCATAACTCCAACGTATTTCAGAAGAAAAAAAAAGTGAGAAAATGTTAAGTCCTTCTACTCATGTCCTGAGAAGAAATCAAACGAGATGGCGGGTGGGGGAGCAGGTAGAATAGAAGAGGATTGTCTTAGTCAGGGTTTCTATTCCTGCACAAACATCATGACCAAGAAGCAAGTTGGGGAGGAAAGGGTTTATTTGGCTTACATTTCCATACTGCTGTTAATCACCAAAGGATGTCAGGACTGGAACTCAAGCAGGTCAGAAAGCAGGAGCTGATGCAGAAGCCATGGAGGGATGTTCTTTACTGGCTTGCTTCCACTGGCTTGCTCAGTCTGCTCTCTTATAGAACCAAGACTACCAGCCCAGAGATGGCACCACCCACAAGGGGCCCTCCCCCCTTGATCACTAATTGAGAAAATGCCTTACAGCTGGATCTCATGGAGGCATTTCCCCAACTAAAGCTCCTTTCTCTGTGATAACTCCAGCCTGTGTCAAGTTGACACAAAATTAGCCAGTACAAGGATGGTTACTAAAATCTGCTTTGTTGGCAAGGGTATTACAAGAAAACAACCTACATGTGAACAATCCAATGGGACAATGAGCTTATAGCCCAAGATGGGCCATGGAATGCATACTGAACTCAGAACCTGTGGCCTACTAATACTAAGTGTAAAAAAGACTCATTCACACCATATAGACCTCGGGGTATCATTACCACAGACAAAGCCACTAAAGTGAACCTGACCAGGATGGCTCTTATGACACAAGGACAGAAGGTTTGCTGGAAGAAGTATGCCCAGTTAACCAATAATCCTGGAAATGTGGATATATAGAGCATGGTCTCTTTGATTTTATAACTGTTTAGTGCAAGTTAACCATGGATCATTTCAGAAGACTACAAAGCTGTCATGAAAATACACCATAGTTGTAGGATCTGCAATCAAAGAGAACTATTTATTAAATTGTTAAAATAAATAAACAAAAATAAGTCCGTGAAATCATTAATAGCTAACTAGGTTCCTTTTACTACAAACAGTCATGAAGAATAAAATGTGAATTAGCTAACAACTTTTGTAGATGAAGACAATGAGATCTCCAAGAACACATCTTAAACCAGAAGTGTTATCATGATATGCTAGCAGTATAATGGCTGTCCACTGAAATGATGAAAGACAGGTGAATTCTGAAGTATAAATATTTGTGGTGATGGTACAAAGGATAGCCCAGGAGTCATCACTAGGTGACAAGGGCTTAAATCTATAACTAAATCTTACCTAACTTGGTAAGGATAAACATACAACCATTAGACCGCAGAATACATGGAGAATAAGGGCTTATATACAAACTTGTAGACGTTGTAAGAACCTATGTGTGTCAATTCAGAGAGTTGGAGATTTCCTTAAAGTCAGTGGGGAGATTCTCAAGTGACATTTTTTTCTCTTTTATGTGTGCATGAAGATGACCACACATGTGTTCTAGTAACTGAGCTCTGACAGAAGGAGAGATTAGAAAGATTAAAAACCTAACATAGAGAGCCCATTCAAGGGCCTCTCCCAACTAAGTACCAAATGACACTTGAGCCAGACATAATGGCACACTCCTATAATCCCACTTGAGAGACTGAGACAGGAAGATTGCTAGGAGTTCAAGGCAAGCCTGTGCTACATAATAACACTGTCTGGGGGAAAAAGGAGGCACAGGAATAAGACTGAGCAATGCCCAGAGAGATAAAATGGAAAGAGGTGTGCATTGTGGTCTAGGTATGCTAGCTAGCTTCATGTCAACAAACTAGAGGCATCTGAGGAGGAAACCTCAAATAAGAAAAGTCTCCATAACACTGGATGATAGGCAAGCCTATGGGGCATTAATTAGTGATTGATGGGGGGAGCGGAGCAGCCTGTTGATGCTGGTACCATCCTGGGCTGGGGGTCCTGGCTGCTATAAGAACACAGTCTGAACAAGCCATAATGAGCAAGCCAGTAAGCAACACTCCTCATGGCCTCTGCATCAGCTCCTCCCTCCCGGGTCTCACTCTTGAGTTCTTGCTTAATTGTCCTCAGTGGACTGTGATTCAGGATATGTAAGGCAAATATGTCCCCTCCTTCCAAGTTGTTTTGGTCCTGATGTCTTATCACCGCAGTAGAAGCCCTAAGACACTAACTAGGTAAGGAAAAAAGGTAGAAAGAACGAGTGCTATTTCTAGCTTAGAAGATGGGGTAACTATTGAGGCGGGGAACCAGAATGATTTTAAAAACTAGGAAAATAGAGATTATTATGCATAAGAAAGTCCATCATACAACTTTGGGAGAGCAAATGACATCCAAGTAAAAAATATCCAGTTAAACTGAAAAGAAGTCATCTTTGGCTCTGCTGAACTTTCACCACTAACCAGACCGTTATGATGTGAAAATTGGTTTCTTTCTCAAAGAGCCAATTTCTAGAAGCTTGGTTCCCATTTAACAGCCCTGAAAGACAGTGGGAACGTTAAGAGGTGGGCTAGAGGAAAATGACTGTATTGAGAGCAACCTCAGGATTGAAGTTGGCCTCGCTAAATGGCCCAGCTCTCCCTACCTGGGACTTGATAAGCTTCCAAGAGCAGTATGTCATGAAAGACCAAGCCAGGCCTAAGCCCAGTCTTTGGGCTTTCTTGCCTCCTCATCTTCTCTCCTATTTTCATATATACTGTTATCATGTGATGCTTCCCTCCATGTAATAACTGAACATGACCAAAAGGCCCTCCCCAAAGTCCAAACACATGGGGCTGCTGGATCTGAGTCTTTCTACCTTTCAAGCTTGTGGTGGTTTGAATTGATTTGGCCCCCAATAAACTCATGTGTTTAAGTACTTGGCCTGTTAGGAGGTGTGACCTTGTTGGAGGAAGGTTGTCACTGTGTAGATGGACTTTGAAGTCTCCTATGCTCAGGCTCCACCCAGTGAGGATGATAGTCTTCTTCTGACCGTCTGTGGTTGACGAGTGTTCTCTTGGCTACCTTTGGATCAAGATGTAGACCTCTCAACTCCTACACCAGCACCATGTCTGCCTACATGCTTCCCACCATGATAAAGGTCTGAACCTGTGAACCTGTAAGCTGGCCCCAATTACATGTTGTCCTTGTAAAACTTGCCTTGGCCATGGTGTTTCTTCACAGCAATAAAACCCTAAGTAAGACAAAACTATTGGCTAAACAAACCTTTAAAAGTATAGATTCTATAGTATTTTTGTCAGACCAACAGAAAGACAACAACACGGGCTAATATATCTGTAGTGCAGGCTTGTTATTCCAGCACTTGGTAAACCGAGACAGGGAGATGACACACATCTATAATCCCAGTACTCCAGTGGTAAAAGCAGGAGGATCATAAATTCAAGATCACCATAAACCACATAGAGTTCAAGGACATCCTGGGATACATACAGTCCTGTCTTCCCTCCATCCCACCCACTCACCCACCCAAAAGAGAAAAAGTATAGTTGTCGGGAGAGGGTGTGAGCTAGGAGAAGGAACAACTTCCTGGTATTTGCAAGGATCTAGGTTTGCCACAGCAGAATGGGACATGGAGGGGTGGGGGAAGCTGTGGGTTATAGTATACAGGGTGTGGTTATGTTTTGGGCTGGAGGCAAGAGAGGCCCAGCAAGTTGCTGAAAAAGTCTGGTAGATAACAAAGAAGGAAGAAATGTCTCAGGAATATTTATCTTACCTTCAACGTCAGAACTCAGGTAGTTCCGCACTTCATTCAAGATGAAGTTAATGTCTTCTTCTGAAGGAATAGGATGGTGTGTGATGTCCGTCGGCGTATCCATGGTTCCAGCAATTGTCATCTTCTCCCAAGGCAAGAAGAAAATAACTCTGCCATCACTGGTTGCAGGATCAAGAAGTCCCATGTTCTCAGGGCTAGGGTGGAAAGAAATAATTCTATTTTGTTTGGCGCTCGTGCTCAAATAAGCAAAACAAGAAAAACATGAACTTTTATTTTATTACTCCATTCTAATCCATAGATATTCCTAAAATTAAAAAAAAAAAAAAAAGGCAGTTAAGAAAAGATAAAGAGCTGAGCAAATGTGATAATACTATCTTGTAATCTTCCCCACCTAACAATGCATGGTTAATTGTCTCTCAGTTGTTTTGGTTTTTATAACTTTGGACCATTCACATTAGATAATGTCAGTGGAATAAATGCCTATAATTTCTTTTATTATGGCCAATTAACGATAACTCTTCAACCTTTCTTGGAGTCTATGAAAAGTATTTTCCTGGGACATTTGACATTTTGCACATCCCACAGTAGCAAACCTGAGAAGTGATGAGAAAGCGAAGCCAAACTTTCCCCAAACTGAATCTCCAACTCCCTTCATTCTGTGATGCGTAAATGTTACTTTGTCACAAAAGAGATTTCTTACTTTATTTCAAAGTGACAGGAGTGTCAGGAAGTGCACTGAGAAGAAAACAGCTCTTCACATGGTTTCTATATTTGCTAAATAACCATGTCATTGGATGGGCCAAATGGAGAGGAATAGGTTAGCAATGAGAATCTTTCAAACAAATACAGTGATGTAGTATGTCAATAATTAAAATGAAAGACAAACTCTTCATGCAGATGAAAAAAAAAAAAAAGAATACTCACTAACACAAACCGCACAATTCAAGAACAAAATCACAAATGTGCTTACAAGAATGGGCAACTACAAACAAGCATTAATGAAAACCAGTGGACTGGAGACATGGCTCAGTGGTTAAGAGCACTGGCCTCTCTTCCAGCCAACAAGGGTTCAATTGCTAGTACCCCATGTGGCAGACTACAACCATCTGCAACTCTAGTTTCTGGGGATAGGATGCCCTTTTCTGAACTCCTTGCGTACCGGGCATGTTCATGTTCAAGTTGAACAACCATACATGCAGACAAAATATCCATTCACATAAAATAAATACATTAAGTTAAACATAAAACCCATGGATGGCTGACTAAAAACTATTGTTTGAGTATACTTATCACACTTTCAAGAATACATGAAGTTGTTAAAGTGAGAAGGATCCAAAACTGTCACGTTCAAATGGAATAGTAGAAATCTTTAAATAGTTGTCACACTTTATTGAATTCTCACAGAGAGCTAGTGTTGAAGGTATATTCTACAATGACATTCCTTAGACAGGAAACAATCACATTTAGTTTAAACAATTTTCAAGAAATCTCCCTTAAGCAAATATATTTGAAGAACATGTAGTAGATCTCTTATGTTTATTATTCCCTTAAAACATTAAACCCTTAAAATATTTAATAAAAATTTATTCAAGTAGGTAAGGGTGAGAGGGTAACAATGTTTAAAAGCAAACCCAAAAATACTTTACATAAAACAGAAATTTTCAATCAACTTTAGTTCTTCTTCTTTATGTAAACTACAAGGAGGACCAGTCTTTCTCAGCAAAGCTGCTAGCCCTACATAGTGTGTGTTCTAAATCCAAAGAGCCCAGGGAAAGCATCCTTCATTAAGTAGCCTTTTCCTGAGGTTCTCTTGATGATCCAGGGACCCGGGAAGGAAGTAAATTTCACTCTTACACACTGAAAAAGTATCCGATATTTTCTGGTCTCTAAAAAGCATTAAATCTTATTTGCCATTAGATCTGCAACTCCTAGTCAATCTCAAGAGTAGGAGAGGGGGATCCAAATTGATGCATCCTTACATTAAGACATCAGTCACTTTAGGTTGGACACTAACACACTTAAATTCCAAGCTTCGGAGTGGAAAAATGGCTTTTTGCTGAAGCAAAACATTTGAGAAACTTCTGTGAAATATCATGTTGACTTCGTTTATATACAACCACCTCATGGACCAGAAAACTCCTGAGAGGTTTCAAATAATACACATGATAAAGTTAAGCATAAGATTCTAATATTTAGTGACCTAGGTAGGAGGTACTGTTTGAAACTACTGAGACCCTCAGAAACTTCCACCGCAATAAAAGCCATTTAAAGGGTGAAGGTGACAGTTACCAGCCAACATGTACCTGGAACCTGTAGAGAATCAGCTGCTTAAGTAAAGACATATGTGTCAAGCATAAAATTAACAAGCACAGAGGGAAGACAGAGCTACTAACAAATGGTGTAAAATTTTAAGAATCCACTTGGAAGCATCTTTCATCAGTTCTAAATGACCTAACTCATAGTCTCCCTCGAGGAAAAGCTTGTTTTCTTATGAAGGATTAGTTCTGCAAGGTCACCCTAAAGAGTCAGCTCTGGTGACAGTCAGTACGACGGGAGAGGTGCACGGCTCTTTTCAATGTGTATGATTCATTTGGCATCAGCAGGGGAAGCTGGCTAATTTATGTGTGTGTCTAGGATTAAAGGTAGTGAACATTTTTCTCATGCAGACCATTGCTTTCCTGAGGAACCCTTAGTTAAACTGAAATCAATTTATTGTTAACCACTTAGCAATCAGTGTTAGAGCTAACAGTATGTACACACATTACAGGAAAAAAAATTGACCTCTTGTCAGTAGTAAAAAAAAGCAGGCTAGAAGGAAGAGGTGATTACATTCGTGCACGGCAGTCAGCGGGACGCTGGTGCTGCTGTCGGAAGAAGCCACAAATCTGAGGCAAATTCCAGATTGGGCTTTTAAGAGTGGTTTACAAAAATCATTTTTGTATGTTGGGTTTTTCTGAGGTTAAAATAATTCTTCTGGGGCTGGAGAGATGGCTCAGTGGTTTGGAGCACTGACTGTTCCCTCTTCCAAAGAAGCAGAGTTCTATTCCAAGCACCTCTGCTGGGTGACTCGCGATAAGCTGTGGCTCCACCTCCAGGGGCGCCAGTTCCCCTATCCTCCTTAGGCACCTGCAGTCACGTGTACATACTTATGCGCAGACATATACACATAACTAAAAATAATCATAGTTAAACTACTGGGGCTCGGGTGCTGTTACCTGTAGTATCCGGGCATCACAATGTGGACCCCNGCACTGGGCTGGCAGATGGGAACAACGTTTTTATCATCCATTTTGCGCACGGTGTCTGTGAAAGGGCCGGCGGCATTGATAACGCATTTGGCTCTCACNTCAAATTCCTGCCCTGTGAAGAAAAGCAGCATTGATTACATAGTCGGTTTGTTCTCCGCTCACCGGGGCTGGTTATTAGTTCATCTGTTAACTTAACCTATGGTGAAGTCTATATAGTACACACCACACTAAGTGACAGGAACAGCCAGAGTTCGTGAAGAGCCAAAGGGAAGGCTCCCTTCTCAGAAAATGCACCTCAAATGAGCCCAAACTAAAAGGGAAAGCAGCAAGCCACTTTTGCATAGTGGTTCTCAGTCTATTTACAAAGAGCCATGATCAGGAGGCTGGAGTATCTTCCACTGTGGATGAGAACTCCCACCTAATGTTCAAGAAGGGAGGGAGGGAAGGAGGGAAAGAAAGAGAGAGGGGATGAAAGAAAGGGGCTAGCTAGCTCAGTGGATTAAGATACTTGACATCAAGCCTGAAGACCTGGGTTTGATCCTGAGAGTCTACAGAGTGGAGAGAATTGACTCCCCATTGTCCTCTGACTTCCACATTCAAGCTATGGCGTGCACGTGTGAGTGCACACGTGCACACACGTAAACACATGCACTAAGTTAATTACATGTTTGGTCAGCTAGAAAAAATAAATACCCAAATGTTTATCCTCATTACGGTGAGAAAAATATATCTCGCAAGCGTCGCTTTTGTTCAGGATACGGTGCAGTTTTGCAAGTGCCTACCTAGCCATAGGGCTGTGCCAAGCCTGGAAATCTTATTGAGTTATAAGTGATTGACTCAAAAGCTCTGCCTGTGTCACCTAAGTGATGCTCGGAGACTTGGCACATTGATTTAATTTTATTAATCACATGTTTCGGTGAGGGGAATGAAAGGCCTTCACAGCTTTGAGAGTTCTGTGGGCATTTCTTATTATCCTTATCATTAGTGTTACTATTTAACACAAAGCGGGGAAATTGGCAAGTCCCACAAGGGAACATTTTCATGTTAAGCCAGGCATTGTTGACAGTAAGGAATATAATTAAGATGACTGAAGTCTGCCTTTCACTGAAAGAAGGGTGACAGACAAATCCTCATTCGGTCATTATACAAGCATGGCAAAATGCTAGGAAATGCCTCCCTCGTGAACCCCAGCATACCTGTGAGCACATCCTTGCACCGCGCACCGCTCACTCGCTCTTTCCCAGTTTCGGGGTCTGTCTTCTTGAGCAAGCTCACCACCTCCATGTAATTGGCCGTGGCAGCCCCGTACCTGGCAGCGGTGAGGGCGATGGCGAGGTTCATCCGTGCGTCGTTGTGTTGTCCTGAAGCAGAGAGAAGCGTGAAGGGAGGGACAGGAGTCACCTCGAGCCACGGACGGGTGGTACAGAAGTGTGTCACAATGAATATGTCACATCTGTCCCTGTCACCTGGGATCTGTGTGATGGCTGGGCAGCTCTACAGGGTACCATCTGGAAATATGTGGTCATCCTCAGGCGACACTTACCTGCTTCTTCAGCAAGTGCGTTTTGTGTAAGAGAAAAAGGATGGGATTATTCCTTTCCTGCAGAGCTGACATCAATTATCCCAAAGTTTTAAGCTTATTTCTCAAATAAGTAATTATTCTCTTCATGTGGGAACATATGTATATGTCAGACTTTTTCTAATATAGACAAAAACCATAAACATGATAACAAGGCAATTCAAAACCTTGGAGTATCTGACACCCCAACTGGTGTTGATGAACAATTTTTTATGAGTGCATGCCTATCTTGTATTCAAAATCAAGACTTTCATCTTCCACAGAGAATCTCAGTATTCCATAAAAGGATTTCTTATGGTTGGAATTTTGATCCTTAAAATGTAACATTTTTTAATAGCACATAAAAGGTAAGAAATTAAGCAGGGCAAAATTTAATTACAGAACAATCCCTACCTGTGTTGTTAGAGATTTATTGCTGAAAAATCCTAGTTAAAGAAAACTAGGGGGGTGGAGAAGGGGAAGAGATGATTAATCACTTTAAAATACTGGCATCACTGGAGACTTTTCCTATTTATTATTGCCAGCGCAGTTAACGCTGACCAGGGAGAATTACTCTACATTGCAGGTCCGGGTTCTCTGTGCCCTGAATAATTAATTATCCAGGGCTAGATGTATTGAAGCAGAGTTCAAATTCCCACACATCGGGATCGGTTCTATCAAGATACTACTGATACAGGGATGAATCTAATGGATATTGTTGTTGATTGATGCCTCCAGCATACCAAACTCGTAGTATAAATGGTTTATGTAAAGTTTCTTCCTTGTGATTCAGTCTGGGAGCCCTGAACAAGTCAGATGTTCCAGGGAAAAGGGCAAAGTTATAAAGAGAGAATCGATGACTGGAGACCCCGCGGGCCCTCCCCACAAACAGCCTATTTGAAAACTGCCTGAAGAATGCCACCAGCCTGGAAGAAACTCTTCTCCTCAGACCACAAACTCACTATAAGGGGAGGGTGACCACTAAAGCCTGGTGGGCGAAATGTTTAGTGTTTTTTTTTATCCAGAGCGGCGCCATTTACTTCCCTTAAAATATTGTATCAGAAAAAAATCAAGAATACAAAATACAAGAAGGGGAACAGATTCAACGCAGTGTGACCTTAAAGTCGCTTAAAACAGCCAAGTCCAAGAAGCCGACTTTCACCAATGGAGAAAGTTCTTTAAAACCAGAACACACGGCACAAGGCTAGATGAATACACACAGCCCAAGAAATGGAATGGAACGACACTCTAGAGTTGCTGTCTCTCTGGGGTAAAGAGATGACAAGAGTGCTGGTCCTGTGACCTACGCCTTTAATAATCCCAGCACTCAGAGGGCCCTAGAGGCAGGGAGCTCTCTGGGACTTTTGAGGACATCCTGGTCTACACAGTGAGTTCCAAGAACAGCCAGAGCTACATAGAGACTGTCTAAATAGACAGACAGACCAACCTAAGGAGTACCCCACATGTAGTTCCTGCTCTGTGGAGAAGCACACACAGTGGCTCATAGCTCACAAAAGCTGGAAAGCAGAGCATTTAACTCCTCTCTGAGCACAGCGGTTCCTGTCTCCTCCCAGAAATACCCTGCCCAAGCATCCCCTTCACCACCTTCCTCTCTGCATTCAGAGCAATGCCCGCCCCTGCCTCGGTTCACTTCAACTTGCTCTCTGCTCTGGGACACAGGTGCCTGTGGGGAGCACTTCCTGAGGTGTGATACATTTTCTTTTTTTTTTTCATCTAAATGGCCCCACTCTGTTTCCTGACATTTTGAAAGTATCTCTATGTGTCTTGTAATTTTATTTCTAGATTTTAAAAAAGGACTTTTTGACAACGCTGCCAGTCATGAGTCCAGGATAGGATGGCCTCAAATGCCCATCCAATTGTCCTGCTCACTCCAACCCAATTCCTCAGAACCACGCAGCACCTCTCTTTCACTCATCAGCATTACCTTGGGTAAGGCGCACAAGGGTCCAGGCAGGCAGGCGGCAAGTGCACAAATCCATCTCCTGCTCAGTTCTCGTTTGCACTTGAAATCTTACATATGTGCACACACTAAGCTTACAACCACAGGACAAAATCACAGAAAGGCGGGAGCGGGGAATTGTCCAAACACAGAATATGAGATGCACCCACCAAAAAGAACACAGTTGCTGGGGTAGAGATTGTATCTTAACTTCCAATGGCCTTGACCAAGAAGAGTGAGAGGTCTTCTAACAGAAACACATGTAGGCATGTACATTTTAGTATGTACCATCTAAGAGATAGGCCTTACACAAACACTCTACAATTACTATTCTCTAAGTCTGGCATCTAAGTTACAGAACAAAGAACGGGGAGAGGAAGGGAGGGGGAATTGGAGGGAGGAAGAAAAAGTATTTAATGTATAAAGAATATGAAGAATAGAGAAATAAGGAAAAATAAAAAGGTCATTAAGGAGCTGATTAAAGTTTGTGAAGTTGTGACGATGCCCTGAAGTTTTTTAGCACAGGACACCTTTAAATGGTCTTTGGCTATGTAAAGACCCACGCATAAACAGACGCGCCTAACTTCTACCTACTACTAGTACAGAAAGTCTAACTTTTAAGAACAACAATTTATTAAAATAACACCAGCCATGATATCATCACCAAACAGCCAGTTTGCAACTGAGAGAATTTCCTCCCGTCCTCTATGCCCTGACCTGAGTCTGACACAATCATTTTGATGAGCAAAGGGGATCGGATGCCTGCCAGAAAAGAATATCTTCTCCTAAAGCTATAGCCCATTTCCAACAAACTCCTCACAGAACGCTTCATTGTCTCAGGCTTCTGGTGTCACCGTGACCTGCAGCAGCTTCCCCTTTCCAGTTGGGCTAATCTACAAAAGTCAAGCTCATTTAATGTAGCCATTACATTTAAAACTTCCCTTTTGGGGGGGAAAGAGTACAGTAAACGGAGCAAAATCGGTGTGTGTACGTGAGTGTGGAGATTCTTAACTTCTGCTTCGAGTATGTGTGACCAGCATGGCGGAGAAGCAAAAGTGGAAATGAGAACCACTTCTCAGAGAATTCTGACAGCACACAATTTCCACAATCACACTTTCTGAAAGTGCGTGTGATGTATGTCAGGACTGGTTGGGTCAGAAACCAGGGAGGGAATGATACAGAGCGGGTGAGATACAGGACACACCGCAGTGATGCAGGGATTGAGATCTCTGTTCTGCAGCTCGCCTGGGTGGAGGAATGTGGATAAGACAGTGTGTGTGCACGCATGTGTGTTTCTGAAATTACTCAGCTAGTGTGTGTGTGTGTGTACATTATCCTTTACAGAAAGGCTGAGTACTTCTGAAATTACCCAGCTCATGTGATGTGCCTCTCGAGGTATTGTTTCCCCTACTTTGTAAAAATGTACAGTAAAAAACAAACAAGCCAGGCATCAAGGTACATTCCTTTAATCCCTGTACATAGGAGAGAGAGGCAGGTGAATCTCTATGAGGACAGCAAGGTCTATATAAGAGTTCCAGGCCAGCCAAAGCAACATAATAGGGGTTCTCTCTCTCCTCTCTCTCTCTCTCTCTCTCTCTCTCTCTCTCTCTCTCTCTCTCTCTCTCTCTCTCTCTCTCTCTCTCTCTCTCTCTCCTCTACCCTACCACCACCACAGCAAGGAAATTAGAAAAACAAACAAACCTACAAACAACAACAACAACAAAATAACAGAAATAATCCCTTTCCCCTGGACTAATTTTAGTAATAATATGTCACTTGTGCAAATGTGTAACCCACTACAAATATTGTCTCGCTCTTATCCCATTCCTGTAGCTTTTGTCCTTATCCCATTCCTGTAGCTTTTGTCCTAAGTCTTGAGTGCCCCCTTCTCTCTCTTACTCTGGACTCTACAGTGGGAAATTAATTGGTCAGTGGAACGCTAGTAACCAAGTGGAGCTTCAAAGGACCTCTGCTCCTCCTCTCTGCCAACCCTGTGAGAAGGACACCCTCAGGCGAGCTGGGCCCAGAGGAGGATGCAAGTGTGGTGTACATCATCACTGCCCAGGTCATACCTGCTGGCTATCACTCAGTCAACATCTACCTCACAAACAGGACAGCCAGAGAGTCGCCCAGCCTACCCAAGACAAACACCAATGCATGAACAATAAGCCTTAAGCAATTAAAGTAATTAAGGAAGGACCAGGAAGGCAGCTCAGTGGCTAAGAGCATGTCCTCTTTTAGAGGACCTGAGTTCAATTCCTAGAATCCACATGGTAGCTCACGACCATGTGTACCTCTGGTTCCTGGGGACCTTTCACCCTCTTTTGGCCTCCACAGACAGTGCAGCCATGATACACAGGCATGCAGACAAACCCTGAACATATAAAATAAGTAAATCTTTCTTCTAAAAAGCAATTAAGGAAGACTGCTTATGACAGTCCATAACTGCTAACTTGCAGTGATAGCCAAAGCTTAAACAGAAATGCAAAATACCAGAAATACAGATCTGGTATCAGTATAACTCAACTATGTTAGGTAGTACTACAAAATGACTTTTCTTTTACTGAGACCGTAAACTATTCATCTATATTTTATACAAACTACCAAGAATTGTTTTGTTTTGTTTTTGTTTTTAAAAATCATCCTAGGTTGATGTACATTTTTCCAGAAAAGAAAAATGTCTTCTAATATGGAATATAGTCTTCTAATGTAGAGTAGGGAGAATCAAAGGCGTAATGTTCTAAGTTGATGAATTGGAGTAATTTGCTGTCACTTATCCATACTACAGTTCTCAAGAAGGGACACCTGTTAGCACCGAACATGTAATCATTTTTATTATTTAATACAAAGGTACAATTAAATGCAGGCACAGGATGTGACCCGCATCACAATTCTGCCTGGCCTTTCTCTTCCCAGTATCTTTTTCATTATCCGGGGCCTTTTGTTCCTCGTGTTTCTTTTGTCTCGCCCTAAGTTCTGGAACAAGCTATTTACAATCTGAATAATTAGCAATCAGGGTGGATCTGAGGTCTTTGGCCTCCTGTAAAGGAAACACTGTCAGATGCCTCAACATGACACACAGAAACAAGCGAAGTTTCTATACCCCCAGGACTTTCCCTTTCTTGAAAAAAGTTTTAAATGAATCTAATGAGGAGTGAGTTTTCTACTTCTCAGACACTTAGGAGTCTAACTAGAGTAACAAAAATGAAGCTTCATTTAAAATGCAAACAACAGAATGCTTTGGGTATTCATTAGCTATTTTCGTACAAAATGTTCTATACATTAGTTTACAATGAACACTCTCTGTGCCTGCCTACTCGGGGACAATGCATTCCCTCTAGCACAAGCCAAGAGTCGCTTTTTGTCTTTCTTCCTTCTTTCCTCTTACTACTCCTTAGAAGACCCAAAGTGAAAAGGCCCATGTGACAAAAATTAATTGAAGTCAAAAGACAAGAGACTGTTAGATAAACTATCTCAGAGTTGTACTGCTGTGGACACCATGACCAAGGCAACTCTTATAAGGACAGCATCTAATTGGGGCTGGCTTGCAGGTTCAGAGGTTCAGTCCATTATCATGAAGGCGGCAACAATGTCCAGGCAGGCATGGTGCAGGCATAACTGAGTGTTCCATATCTTCATCTGAAGGCTGCTAGCAGAATACTCACTTCCAGGCAACTAGAATGAGGGTCTTAAGTCCACACCCACAGTGACACACCTACTCCAACAAAGCCACATCTCCTAATAGTGCCATTCCCTGGGCCAAGCTTATACAAACGATATCATAAACTGTACAGGCGTGAGGCCTAACAGCGGAGGTTTGCTCCTCCTGATTGGCAAAATGCACTAAACTCATTGATCTGTCCTCTTGGAAGGCCTACTTCTGATGGAGAAAATCTACCTTCATTGAGCAAATATGTAGACAACACAGAATTGTCACCCCCAAAAACTTTAGCTGAATAATTCTTAAATTCATTCCTATTGTGCATATTGATTAAACAGCTACCACCTCTGTGCTGTATATCAAAGTATCATTGGTGGAAACAGAAACCAAAAAGGTCAGATTGATCCAGCCGCCCTGGATTACCGGCTACAGGAGTAAAGTTCACATATTTGTGACAGTTGCATGCTCTCAAAATATCCTCGTGTCCTAGCACTCTTCCTTCCCCTGAAGTTTTCTAAAACGCCACCAAGCCAGATGCTCTAGACTCTTTCCTCCTAAGTTTGGAGAGATTTGCAAAGTTTCTTTCCCAGGGAATGTATGTTCGGCGTCAAGGCTGGTCTCCACAGATCAAGTCATGAACTCACTCATCTGATGGTCTCTTCTCTCAGTTACACAAGGAGAGATGAGGCAAGAGAGAAAGGCAGGAGAAAGAGAAAGAAGTCCTTCACTCCAGAGTCAAGTTGAAGCCCCAGGACAAAGGAGACTGACACGTACCAGCTTCTGGGTGTAAACATAGTTTTCTAGGAATCTCACCAGACTCTCCATTTACAGTAAAAGGTATGTCCTAAGCTCCTTGTGCAACACTTGTGGATTCCTGATTTTACCTTGTTGGATCATAAACTCACCGAAGGCATGATTAGAGCCACCACTCTCATCTAATTTATCAGAAGAGAAAAATGGGGGGCTGGTGAGATGGCTCAGTGGTTAAGAGCGCTGACTGCTCTTCCAAAGGTCCTGAGTTCAAATCCCAGCAACCACATGGTGGCTCGCAACCATCCATAACGAAATCTGATGCCCTCTTCTGGAGTGTCTGAAGACAGCTACAGTGTACTTACATATAATAAATAAATAAATAAATATTTAAAACAAAAAAAACAAAAAAACTTGGGAGACAGAGGCAGGCAGATTTCTGAGTTCGAGGCCAGCCTGGTCTACAGAGTGAGTTACAGGCAAGCCAAGACAACACAGAAAAACACAGACAGAAAGAGAGAGAGAGAGAGAGAGAGAGAGAGAGAGAGAGAGAAATGGGGGGTGGGGGCAGGGGAGATGACTCAGTGGGTAAAGTACTAGCTGTGTAGCCATGAGGTCCAGATTCCCCAGCACCCATGTAAAATACTTAGTGGTCTTGACAGATCATAGTACCAGTGTAGGGGCGGGGGCTGGGGGTGAGGGTTTCATGGAACTAACTAGATCAACTACAACTCTTTGTTCAAGTGAGGGACCCTACTTCATACATAAGTTAGAGAGAGATGGGGGAAGACACCCGAAGTCACCAGCACCTGCTGACATGTATACCCACACGCGTGTGAACACACATGTACATGTGACAAACACATGAGAGAAAAAGAGGGGGGGCAGAAGAAAAGTTTCTTAATAGTCCTTTCAGATGTATATCAGCAGCCAGTGCTACGCAGTGAGATGGGGGTCTCAAAAAAGTTACACTTATTGTCAAAACGTTTTTTTAAAAAATACTGAATATTTTCCAATTCTAAATGGTTCAGCAGGTTGAAGCGTTTGTCGCCAAGCCTGACGACCTGAGTTCAACCCCTGGGACCCACGTGATGGAAGATAACAGTTTACTGGTCATCAGTCTGGCAAGCGTTCTCTCCCTCAAATGTGTGGTGACAACCCATTTCTAAATCCCTGAATTACGCTCACCTATGGGCTTGCTTTCCTTTCACTAGGACTGACAAGCAGACTCTTTTTCTTTATAAATAGGAAGTCAAAAGAATGGATTTGGAGAATGAGTGGACCTTGGAACTGACACAACATTATATGGCTCCTAAACACATCAAATCTCTATCCAGGGCTCTGTTTTGCTAGTTTTTTATTGTTTTCTTTATTTACATTTCAAATGCTATCCCGAAAGTTCCCTATATGCACCCCCCCCCCGGCCCCACTCCCCTACCCACCCACTCCCACTACTTGGCCCAGGCGTTCCCTTGTGCTGGGTCATATAAAGTTTCTGTTTTGCTAGTTTTTACAGAGGAAACCAACACTAGCTGTAAAACGTAATGACCTAGGCATGATATGGTAAAGCCGAATTACAGTCCCTTAAACAGCAGGCAGTAGCCCGGGACTTGCTGTGGTCTCCTGGCTGGCTTCCTGGTGTCCACCTACTTGCCCATCTCATACATTAGCCTTGCTCAGAGGGTCCCTTCACACAAAAGGAGAAGGGTCAGCCTCTAGGCTTGCTTGCTCCCCAGCCACAGTCCTTCCTCTCTTCAGTGCTAGAGATTTAAAAAAATAAAAATACAAAAAAAAAAGGGCAGCATAAGGGTGGTGACAGCACTGTCCCCTTTCTAACTCCAACAACAGCAGAGAGGCCAGCAGCTTAGGCAGTCACCTGCTGACTTCCAGCAGTGGAGAGACAGGCGGGGTTTTTTTTCAAATCATTTTTGGTTCGTTATTTTTCAAGCTAGGCCTTTTGCCTTCCCAATACTTCTGTTGCTACTAAAGAATCTTCCTAAGAAAATCTCTTCCCCGCCAGGCAGTGATGACTCACGCCTTTCATCCCGGCACTTGGGAGGCAGAGGTAGGTGGATCTCTGAGTTCGAGGCCAGTCTGGTCTACAGAGTGAGTTCCAGGACAACCAGGGCTACACAGAGAAACCCTGTCTNTGCATAGGTAGCAGAAGATGGCCTCGTTGGCCATCATTGGGAAGAGAGGCCCCTTGGCCTTGCAAACTGTATATGCCCCAGTACTGGGGAACGCCAAGGCCAAGAAGTGGAAGGGGGGGGAGGGGAGCAGGGGGGGAGGGTATTGGGGACTTTCGGGATAGCATATGAAATGCAAATGAAGAAAATATCTAATAAAAAATTAAAAAAAAAAGAAATAGAAAACAGGCTGAGCAAGCCATGAGAACAAGCCAGTAAGCAGACCCTGTCCATGGCTTTTGCATCAACTATTGCCTGCAGGAACCTACCTTTGCTTGGGTTCCCGTCCTGACTTCCTTCAGTGATGGACTTTGGGTGTGGAAGTCAAACCGAAGTAAACCCATATCTCCCCGACTTGCTTTTGGTCAAGGTGTTTCATCATCACAATAATAACCCAAACTAAGACACAATCTATTGTGTTTGCTGGGTAGTCTTGGCTGGCATCTAAGGCCTCTTAGAGCCTGAAGCACATCTGTCTAGGCCCTTCTGACTTTTTGAGTCTCCATTGAGAAGTCAGGTATAGTTTTAATAAGTCTGCCTTTATATGTTACTTGGTCTGTTTTTCTTTCAGATTTTAATTTTTTTTTATTTTCTCTGTAGACTTAATGTTTTGATTATTATGTAGCAAGGCAACTTTCTTTTTCTGGACCAGTCCATTGGGTATTCTGAATGCTTCCTGCACCACCTTCTTTAGGTTAGGGAATTTTCTTTTATGATTTTTGTCAAAAAAATATTTTACATGCCATTGACCTGGATGTCTTTCTTCTGCCTCTATTCCTATTATTCTTAGGTTTGGTATTTTCACACTGTCCTAGATTTCCTGGATGTTTTTTGTGCCAGTATTTTTTTAGATTTAACATTTTCTTTCGAGGTATCCATTTCTTCTATTGTGTCTCCAACACCTAAGATTTCCATCTGTCTCTTGTGTTCTGTTGGTGAGGCTTGCCTCTGAAGTTCCTGTTTGAGTTCCTAAATTTTTTATTTCCAGATTTCCCTCAGTTTGGGGTTTCTTTATTGATTCTCTTTCCAGTTTTGCACTGTTCATTTCCTTCTAGAGTTTGTGTTTTCATGGATTTCTTTAATAAATTTAACCATTTCACCTTTATCATGCTAATAAAGGCAATTTTAAGGTGTTTTGCCGGGGTGCCAGACACGGGGAATAAGGAAAAGGGAGAGATGACCTGTGTCCCGCCAGACCTGGGGGCAGGGGAGGGGGCAGTGGGAGGGGGAGCTCTGGGCAGGCAGATGTGGGAGACTGCTGTGTGCCCTCCACTCCATGGTGGGTGAGTGTCAGGCTGTGGGAAGCCACGGAACCCTAGTCCTCGGGGTTGGAGAGGTCGCAGTTCAGGGTCCCTGGCCTCACAGAAGCCAGAGATGACAGGTTCTAGCCTTTGGGCATCGCAGGATGTCTCTGGACAGGACAGGACAGGAGAGGAGAGGAGAGGAGAGGAGAGGAGAGGAGAGGAGAGGACAGTAGAGAAGAGGAGAGAAGAGGACAGGAGAGGAGAGAAGAAAAAAGAGAGAAGAGAGAAGAGAGAAGAGAGAAGAGAGAAGAGAGAAGAGAGAAAAGAAAAAAATCTCTTTCCCTTGCCAAGTATAGAGGGTCAAAGCTGCCATCCCAACATTTCAGACACTGATGAAGGAAAACGACAGATCCAAAGCCAGTCTGGGCTACAAAGTGACAAGAGTCAGGAACAAGAAGAGCGGCTAGTGCTGGCACAGACCCCTTTAATCCCTGCACTCAGGAGGCAGAGGCAGGTAGGAGGCTCTGTGAGTTTAAAGCCAGCCTGGTTCTAAGACAGCCAGGGCTACACAGAGAGACTCTATATCAAAAGGCCCAAAAGGAGGGAGAGGAAGGAGGGAAAGGAGGGGGAAAGCAAGGGAGGGAACAAAATATTTATTTTTCTTCTCTGCATATCACTAAACTGAGCACGCCCCGCACTGGGCCTTGACTGCTTAGCATCGCACACCTGCCACAGGTCAGGCCGAGAAGATTTTCCTGGCATCTCTCAGACCTACTTATTTGTTTTAAGTTTTTACTTTTGGATTTAACATAAGCCAACGACGAAACTAACAACTCTATATGACTAAGCCACCCTTCATGGCAGGACAGGCCAACTTAAACGCGCTCCTTCACTCACACAGACCCACCCTCTGTCTGTCTGAATGCATTTTAACAGGTTTAATAGAGTGCAGGAGCGGCCAGCCCCTGGAGTGACCGACCCGGAGTGTGACCTACATAACGAACACACAGAATCCCGCACAGAGGACCAGCCAGGGAATTCAATCGGCAAGAAGCCTTCTGAGAACCTTTATCTGTTTTGTCCCAGAGATGGTTTCTTATCAGATTCCTCTCTCTAATCACAAAAGATCCTGCCCCTTATCAAGCTGTTATCAAATCATTATGACCAGCGCCAGTGTCCAGATTATCTGAAAACCTGTTTACCAGGAGCTGACGGCTGACCGCCAGGGAGAGGGGACGTGAAAACTGGCCACGCCTGGTCAGGACCCTTCCTTGGTCTATTTCTTAGATGAATCTGTAAGTTGCTGCCAAGAACAATTTCTCTGAACATCTACTGAAGCCTCTGAAAGGGCCAAATTCAAAATACAGGGAAAAATTGTAACTGTGACACTACCGGGGTCAAGAAACATTGCCTTTTATTAAATTGATCTTATCTCTTGGTTTACATAATGTTCAAATGGAAACCATTCCACCTGCACCTCCCAAATGCTAGGATTGTAGAGGTTTGCCGCCAACCAGCTTAATGGAGTTCTAGAATGAACCCAGGCCTTTGCATAGGTCAGGAAGGGAAAAAACCAAAAACAAAAACTAGCTATACCCCACCCTATATCTGAATTTTTTACTGAAAATATCCAATCTTATACTATTATCATGGGCTTGTTCTCTGGACTTTCTGTTTGAACAGCACAAGACTCCGTCAGATGTTCAGTTTCTCGGGAGAATGAATGCGGGGAGACTCTGTGCCCTCCACTCCCTCAGGAGCTTATCTCTGGCAAGGACCACGATGCCTGGGAAGTAGAGAGGTGCTGGGCTTCTATTTCATGTTCGTTTGGTGTAGTAAAAATAATCAATTTACAAAGACTGAGTTGTTCTAATTCCAATCAGCTTGCCACAGCCTGGTCACCAATAGTCATACTCAGGCAAAAACAGCAAGGTGAAAATACTGTAAAATTCAGCTTAACTTCATCGCTTGCTGAGAGCAGAATATCTGAATTGTCTTCCAGACAAAAAGACAAAACAACAACAACAACAACAAAAAAATGGTGTTTATGTACGACCTAGTTAACAAGGAAAGGGTATCAATATTGCAACTGTATATACCTAATAATGTGCCAAACGCCATAGCCATGTATTAACATAAATGTGCTGATGAAAATAATATAAACATGTAATACAAAACTTCCCCCTTTGGGATAGCAGGAGGAAGGAAATAGTTACATATATAATCAATATTTCCCCTGGATGGAAGAAAGGCATTTCCAATACTCTACAGCTTGGAATTTACACTCAATAATTATGTGAGGTTACAAATGAAATAATTCAATAAATAAGCTGTTGATTCACTTCAGAGAAATTATTACATAAATTACAATCAAAGAATAGCATAAATAGCTCTTGCTAAAAATGGTGGCACTAGCCTATAGCCCTAGTTCCTGGAAGCTGAGAAGGCAGAAACTAGTGGGGGGGGGGGGATACCTAGCAGAACTTCGTCTCAAAAAGAAAAAGGGGGGCAGGAGAACATAACAAAATTACTCCAACTAGCTCTGTCAAAAACCTAACAAAAAGGGTTTCAGGGAATGTCAAAAATGTCCCCTTTATCTATGAAGTAGTCATGTGCATGTAATAAGACTGTAAGAATGTATAAGAATATAAAAAATTTATAAAGGTAGCATCTTTCACTTCTAAACACTACAATTTAAAAAATAAAAGTTACAAATTTAGATATTATAGAAATTTAGATAATATAAAAAAATATATTCAGTACTTTCACTCTCAACTCTTAAATATAAAGGTGGGACATACAGCCATTACCAATGTTTTCAATTTATAATGAAAAAAAGTAAAAGGAATCAAATTCTGTGTTTCTGTGTGTAGGGCTTCTTGCCCAAGCTCTCGGAAATTCTCAAGGTTGCTCTTGGCTATTGTGAAAGTATCTTATTAGTTCCTAGGACAGGCAAGGTGCCCTTGCCCTGCTGTCTGTCATTCTTCAGCCTCAGGCAGGGGCCCCACCCATGCAGCTCCACAGTCAACTTCACCAAAGCTGGTGGTTTATAAGGAGCCCCCACCTGCCTAACGCTATCATATGCCCACACACCGTTGTCTGCCTTCAGACCACTGAGGTCTAGTGGCTCCTACAGATACAGAACACCCTAAACAAATACGCATCTCCCTCCATCGATTCCTCCCCATTCCTGTGAACTAGAACCGTCCTGAGTGTCCTCCGTTTTCCAGTGGACTAGAACTCTATTCCTATAGGCTAAGGTGCCTGTCCAAGCTCATTTGCCTAGAGCCTGAACATCTTGCCTAGTCTTTCTCCTCAGTCTGGTTTCTCAACAGTCAAAAGGATTATCTGGTGTGCCTTACAATCACGCGAATCTACACAGAGGAACGTTAAACCCATCTGATGAGTCAATACTCTAACTTTACCAACCCGCCTGGAAAACTCTGACTTCAAATCTTATGCATGTTTTCAGGACAAGACCCTTGTTTACGGAACTAGAAAGATGGTTTCATAGTCAAGAGAGCTGGCTACTCTTTCAGAGGATCCAAGTTTGGTTCCCAGTACCCACATCAGATGGCTCACAACTACCTGGAAGGCCAAGGAACTCCAGTGAACCTGATGTCTTCTTCTGGCTTCTATAAACACGCAGCATGCACACACACACACACACACACACACACACACACACACACACACACACACCAGGCATGCAATCAGAAACATACATACATATAAATAAAGATGAAATTAATGTTTAGAAAAAGAGGAGTGTGGAGCCTTGTTAGCTGACATTGCTAAGACTTAGTGCTACCCCAAATGGCTGCATAAGTAGATTCTATGAATTTCTTTTTTTTTTTTTTTAAGATTCATTTATTATTATATCTAAGTACACTGTAGCTGTCTTCAGACACACCAGAAGAGGGCGTCAGATCTCATTACAGATGGTTGTGAGCCACCATGTGGTTTCTGGGATTTGAACTCAGGACCTTTGGAAGAGCAGTCAGTGATCTCACCAGCCCTATGAATTTCTTATCACCTATAGGCAATATAAAACGAGTGCCTTAGCTGGGCGTGGTGGCGCACGCCTTTGATCCCAGCACTTGGGAGGCAGAGGCAGGCGGATTTCTGAGTTCGAGGCCAGCCTGGTCTACAGAGTGAGTTCCAGGACATCCAGGGCTACACAGAGAAACCCTGTCTTGAAAAACCAAAAAAAAAAAAAAAAGAAGGAAGGAAGAAGGAAGGAAGGAAGGAAGGAAGGAAGGAAGGAAGGAAGGAAGGAAGGAAGGAAGGAAGGAAGGGGAAAAAAAGAGTGCCTTATCTAATTTTTCTCAGCAACATATCTCAGTTTACAGATTTAAAGTTGATTTACCTTATGAATTCTTAATTCATCTGATCATAAATAAAATTTATATGTCAAAATGTTCAATTCTAATTAAATACCTAAGCCTAAAAATCAAGACTCAAGCAGATGACACTAGACTATTCACCTTAAAGGGTGAGCAAAATTATAATATATTACACCATTACAAATGCAACATAAAATACAGCATATTACTCTTCGACTAAACACACGTCTCTAAACTTCTGAGGAGCACTGCACAAAGATGCCTTTGTAAAATGCTCTCTCGACAGCGCTTTGATGTGACCGTATGTTCATTAAAAGGAAGTATTACGACTTACATACATAAGGTACATAATGAATTCAGTATGTGTCTAGAGTTGGCTAATGCCATTAAAGCACAAGCCAAAAGCACAGACTATAAATCAAAATGCAATTTGTCAAAGTTAGATCTTAATATGATACAGGTTAAAAATAAATAAATTTTATTTCACCGGAAACTACCAGTGTCACTATCAGGGATTGGTAAAGAGAGCTGAGTCCAAACTGTGACCAGGTTGCAACTGACATGCCTTTGTTCTATCTACAGCTTTGGCTATTCCTCCCTTCTTCCACCTGGATAAGTACAAAATTAGCATGCACCAGGCATTCTTCACTCTCCAGGGGGTTTATATCACTAATACAGCTCTAAAGACTACTATTCTTTCCAAAATGCTGACATAAACCAGTTGGGCAATCACAGGTTTGTTTGTTTTTTGTTTTTTTTTTCCTTAAGACTACATTATTGAAGTTTTAAAGACCTAGAATATTCTTAAAACAGAACTTAGGAACACTTGAAGTTACTTTATTCATACATCCTCATACTGCAGCTTTAACAAGAGACCAGCAAAGGTAGACTTACAAATAGAAGCAAACCACAAAGACAGCTAGCAATAACATAAAAAAAATCCAGAGAGTGGACATGGGGTGGGGGGGAGAGGGGTGGCGGGTGGTGAAGGGAAGGGAAGCAGCAATGTGCACCCCATTCTCTTGAGTTCTCTTTCCACACTAGGGCTCCTTCAGGGCAGCGCTAATCTCTTCAAAGACATTTATCCCCCTAACCTGTTTGCTCTATCTCTGTCAAACAATGCGTTCACTCACAGGATCCCCATGGCCAACACAATTCAGATGTAATATATGCGTCTCCGTGATCCATATAGTAGGCCTTCTGTGCTACTCTCTGCTTTGCATCTTCTGAGGCTCCACATGGCTGCCTCCTAGACGGCCTGAGCTTCACACCACTGGTCAACATGTTCCTTTTCACAACCTTCCCAACTACCTTGACTTGCTGTGCTCAACTACCTTGACCATACTTTCTTAAAGTTAAGCAAATTATTGCACACTTAAGGAAGCTTTTCTAGACCTACCACACCTAGTATAGCATATCTAGGTGCTTCTGTATTTAGCTCATATGCTTTTTTTATGGCTTCTCTTTGTCTTTAGAGAATATGAAACATTTTCTAATTTGACTCACCATCTATTATACTATCCACCTGATAGAGATGTGAATTGCAACTACTAAATAGAAATAATATAACTAAATATATTAAAACTAAGTAAAATTGAGGGCCAGGAACATCACATAGTTACTAGATCCCTTGCCTAGCTTTGAATTTGATTCCAGTACCATCAAAGTAAACAAAATTGATAGTCATGTTAAAAAAAAAAAAGAATTTATCATTTCTAGGGAAAAAAAGAACTGCACAGTATTACAAGTTAATATTCTAAATGTAAATAGTCATCCCAATATTCACAAACCAATAAAATCAAACCAATATTGAAGAACAGAGCACAGAACTAAACAAAAGAAATCTTTAGAAGGTATTGATAATGGCTATACTAAATGTATAGACATTCTTCCAGACATTTATAGACTGAATCTGGTTAATTTTATTTATTTATTTATTTATTTTGGTATGTGATTCATTTTTCTTTTGCAAGGTCTTTATAAATGTTTAAAGAAAGGAAATACAGCATTGATACTTGCAGTGGAATTCACATAAATGTATCAATGATAAGATATAAAGAAGAGAAGAGAGAAAAATGTGGCTTCATAACCACATGTCAATATTCAATCAACTTCCCAGGAATCCTATGAGTTCCGTGACAGTTCCATGACAGTCCCATGAAAAGGCTTGGGACAGTGCCTGGCAAATACAGAAGTGGATGCCCACAGTCATCTATTGGATGGAACACAGGGCCCCCAGTGGAGGAGCTAGAGAAAGTACCGAAGGAGCTGTAGGGGGCTGCAACCCTATAAGTGGAACAACAATATGAACTAACCAGCACCCCTAGAGCTCTTGTCTCTAGCTGCATATGTAGCAGAAGATGGTCTAGTCGGCCATCATTGGGAAGAGAGACCCCTTCGTCTTGCAAACTTTATATGCCCCATACAGGGGAACGCCAAGGCCAAGAGGTGGGAGTGGGTGGGTAGGGGAGCAGGGTGGGGGGAGGGTAGAGGGGACATTCGGGATAGCATTTGAAATGTAAATGAAGAAAGTATCTAATAAAATAATCAAAAAAAGAAAAGAAAAGAAAAGAAAAAAAGAAAGAAAAGGCTTGGGAAAGAAGTGACTGCTATTGGTGTCTGACCTGTGTTTGGTTGAGTTTCTCTGTCTCTAGACTTCTCATACACTTCTGAAAGCCAGAGATAGCAAGGGGTGAAGAAGAGTGCCAGATTCCTTAATAGACAAAAGGTTGACGCGCTGAGGCACAGGCAGGCCATTAGCCCAGAAACATGAGCCTGAAAGTCAAATGCTGCTTCGAAGGCAGTCAACATTTCTCTAGAGCTCACCCAGTGCATGCAATACCGCAGGAGGAAAGCGCACTCCGTTTTGCATGACTTCCCTTTATCGGATGAACTAAATGTATAACACAGAGAACAGCACAATCACACAAAGTACTCTTTGGGGTTTGATGATACTGAGTTGTCTTAGTCAGGGTTTCTATTCCTGCACAAACATCATGACCAAGAAGCAAGTTGGGGAGGAAAGGGTTTATTTGGCTTACATTTCCATACTGCTTTT
>NC_034592.1:43896345-43897674 GCF_900095145.1 Mus pahari | reverse complement strand
CCATTGGGGACCCTGTGTTCCATCCTATAGATGACTGTGGGCATCCACTTCTGTATTTGCCAGGCACTGTCCCAAGCCTTTTCTTTACCACTAAATGGACTTTTTTGTTGCCGTTGTTAGTACCCAGAACTTCCAGCTTGATCTCGTGTAGTTTGTGGGAAGTACTGTTCAGGGAAAATCCTAAACTAGTGAATAATCTCAAGTAGGGTCTACTAGAATCACAAGCCCATCCCATACCCCATGTCCCAAAAAGTTTAGGTTTAGTGTTTATAAAAATGATGGTGAACATGCCAGAATTCAAAGAGAATTAACATGGGCATATAGTCTCAAATCCATAGCAAAAAATGAACACACTGAAGAGCCTTCCCCACAGAGGGCAGAGGAACAGTTGAGAAGGAGAGTGGTCCACTCACAGATGAGCCTTCAGCTACAACCTGGGTGTGGCTCTATGCTAATGGAACTGAGAGCTATAGTAACAAAGGGGAAAATGATAAGTTTAAATGAAAATGTATGGGGTGAATTAATTCTGCTCACATTTGGGTGGGGTAGGAAGCAAACAGGGCCAAGGTTAAATTAAAAGCAAATGCAGCAAATTAAAATAATTAGACTTTAGTGAGTGAGGTGTTTAATTGCAACTAGGTATTTATATTACTTTAAATATTACTCTAAATTGTATATGTGTTTCAGTATGCTTATGCTAATAATGTTTATACTTAGCTTTTTTTTTTCTTTTCTTTTTTTTTAACTTAGGTTTTTGTTTTTGTTTGTTTTGTTTTGTTTTTTTCAAGAGACAGGATTTCTCTGTGTAGCCCTGACTGTCCTGGAACTCACTCTGTAGACCAGGCCAGCCTTGAACTCAGAGATCCTGCCTCTGCCTCACAAATTAAAGGAGTGAGCCACCACCGCCCGACTATACTTAACTTTTATAAAAAAACAATGTCTTCTGCTAATTTAAAACTTGACGTAATTGAGAAGAAATTCACTTTTTCCTTTTTACATTTAAAGGCCATAATGATGTAACAAAGGTATGATTAAAAAATATACAGTACCAAAATGTTTAAAACATATTGATCTTGCTTTACATAGTGGACATACATATTTCATATAACTATCATGTCTGTGTGTGTACAATCATGCTTAGTGAACAAGGCTGAATTTTTACAAGTAAGTGATATGTCAGTGATCTAACAAGTATTTTATTAATGTAAATTACAGTCCGAGTAGGCATTACAGACAGTGATGGAATTATCCTGAATAGGCCTATCCTGAAACAATAATCATGCCAACGCTAGAGCATATGCTGTGTTACTTACATCCACAGAGACTAGG
>NC_034592.1:43873845-43891345 GCF_900095145.1 Mus pahari | reverse complement strand
GATGGTTCAGTGCTTACAGTGCTAGATGCCATGCCTAGCCACCTGAGTTCGATTTATTTTCAACTTAATTTTATATTCTGCATATGAGTGTTTTTCCTGTGTGTGTATCTGCACCATATGTGCGCCTCCTGTCCATGGAGGTCAGGAGAGGACATCGGATACCTTGGAACGGAAGTTACAGATGGCTGTGAATCATGTGGGTGATGGGAACGAAAGCCAGGGCCTCTGAAAGAATAAGTGCTCTTAACCTCTGGACCATCTCTACTCCCCTTTTTTAAAACTTTATCCGTCGAGAGTATAAATTTTAACCAAAATTGTATCTGCTTTTTTGTTTGTTGGCACACATTTTAAAATGGGGAGACCTTTGCGTTGTAGCACAGGTTGACCCCAAACTCATTGTTCTTGTGCCTTAAGACTCCAGGGTGCTCACACTGTGAGCATGCGCAGCGTGTCAGGCTCCTTTCAGAACTTTCTCATCTGTAGAGATCCAGCTTATCAAGCCCAAGACCTCATACATGTGAGGCAAGTGCCCTGCCACTGAACAGCATTCACGCCTTACTTTTTTTTGTTTCTTTGTTTTGTATTACAAAGAAAAAAAAGGGTGCATGTTCCCCGTAATGGCTTCTTATTTGCAACCTTCAAACTTCACCTTTGAACATTGAGGTTGTAGACATGTCCTCCCCCCCCCCACTATTGGAATATTTTGTCTGATTTACAAATTGAATTCTAATTCAAGGATCCGTTAACATTATGATGAAGCTACAAAGGATATGTGGATGTGACTAGATACTAGATATTAAGATATTACTCAGCCCTGAAGCCTGGTTATGTTTACAGTGTAATCTTTACCTTTTCAGGCATAGAATAAGGGCTGGGATATAAGTCCACAATACAGTTCTTGCCCAGCATGCACAAGAGAAGCCCTGGGTTCCTGTCCCAGGAAGAAGATAAGGAACCACCAAAACAGATTATTCTTGACTTGAATGTTTGTCCAGTGAGGTCACGTCTGCCATGAGTTAGCTTACAAGTTTTGAAAGTAGCAGTTGTTGCATTATATTGTATTGTATGGTACTGTTCCCATTTGTTTTCCACAGATAATAAAAACATGTCTTGTTGAACTGTCCTTTTGTTTTTTTTAAAGACATGTTGACAGGTAAGGTATCTCCTGCCTCATCTATCTAATCAAGGAGACAGAGGCAGGAGATCTGTGACTTTGAAGTCAGCGTAGTCTGCACAGTGAGTTCCAGAACAGTCAACACTACACGCTCAATGAAAAAAAGAAAGGGGGAAGGGAGAAAGGGAGGAAGAGAGGGGGAATAAATGGTGCGTATGGGTGTTTTTCCTGTTTGTTTATCTTGTGCACTGCATGCATGCAATGCCACTGGATGCCAGAAGAGGGCTCATCTACCCTGGTACTGGTGTTCCAAATTTAATTGTGGTTGTAAACATGACTCAAGTATTTGGTTCACCACTGGTGCTGCTTAGACAAATTGTGGACCCTGTAGTAGAGTCGCACTACAGGAAGTGGATCACTGGGGGTGGGTGGGCCTTAAGGTTTTACAGCCTATCCCTGGCTTCCCATTTGCTTTCTGTGATTAGCAAATTTCCTGCCCCTGACACCAACATTTTCCTTACCTACCATGTCTTTCTGTCTGTGATAGCTACCCCTAGACTGTAAGTCAAAATAAACCCTTTTCTACCTGCAGTTACTTTTGTGGGAGTGCTCTGTCACAGCAATGAAAAGGGAAAATAAGCCATCGGTGACAGACAGGAAAGGTCATGGTAGCATAGTCGTCATTCTGTGAGGTTTTCTCAACTCACCAGACACCTGCCCAATTACATGTAGCAAAAATATTAGCACAAAATGTTTAGGAACATTCTCCTTTCCTTCCTGAAAAGTATGGATCACAATATCTGATCCCAGCATACATATAAAGGATTGAGTCGACTAAAAGGACTTACTAAAATTACTTGGAAAGTGTATTGCTAACTGACACAAAGGTAGTGAATTGTCTCAAAACCCATAGGTTCCTAATTTTATGTTACTGGCACATACAATGATTGGTTAATGGATCCCGTATTTACTTTGAGACAAATAAGCAAACTGAGAGGGCAAATACACGGGATTTAATATAATAGCTTTTGCCCCATCCAAGAAAAGAGCCATTGAGCAAGACTGGGAGAGGAGGAGAGTCTTCTCCTGAACCTACACCAGCTCTATCTGCTCAGGATGCTTTATACAACCCCTGAAGACCCTGGTAAGTCTTTAGCAGGTTTTGAAGCTTTTATATACACAAGGTACACTATGAATAACAATTATGTGCGTGTGTTACATCTGATCACATCTACTTCTGTATGCTTTTTTAAAAATGTATCTATACGAGATGAAAGCCTGGTATTTAATACATGCTTGCCAAGCGAGCAATAAACAATTGCCCAGTTTCCTGGGGGCTCTTGCGCTCTGCCTCGTCATCAGCAAGCTGAAGCATATGCTGGAGGTTAGCCTGGGCGGACACAGTGTGTCCTATTTATTCAGGGTTTCCTCGGAAGCCACAGTTTATAAGTTTTGTTTCTTAGGGGTATATGTCAAATTTCATTTAGCATTAGTTGGTATCCAGATATACTGAATAGCAAAAAGGCAGCATTTGAGGGCAAAAGAAAAAAAATGCCTGCTATGTGAACAATGATGTCAGCTTCATTTATGTAACCAACAGAAAGGAAGAAGGGAAATGCAACGGGAAAGAGGACACAAGGAAATCAAGACCAACAGCTCTGCGGTTAATTTAGAAGTATAGAACTATACGTGGACAGAATACTAAGAAAACAAATATGCTTTATGCTAACATCCGAGAGCCAGAGAAATTTCTTTGAAAGCATCTTGTTTTGAATCTTGAAATTACAAACATTATCATTTACTTGGAACATGTCCCTGGGCACAATGATTTTTGTTTTGTTCCTGAAAAGGTTTGGCAAATGTTTTGGGGAAAAATCTTGAAAATTTAACTACGTAAGCGGATGCTTGTACAACTAATACTTCAGAACATTTTCAATGAAAACTAGAGAACCAACCCAAATGTAGCAATACTTGGAAAATGACTTTAACGGTTTTTCTATTTACTTGTTTATTTATACCTCAAAATAGACTATAAGTTGGGTATCATAGCCTAAATTCATCCATATACAGTGTGATTCAAAATACAGTTAAATTTGTAAAGCAGCTCTCCAGAATGACATTAAGCATACTATATCACGTATAGTATCACCCTATTGCTAAGACTCATCCACGTTGTCCACTTCAGTCATAGTTCATTCATTTTCAATGCTGGTACAACTGTACTATGAACAGTGAAATTGTTTATTTGTCTTTTAATGGATATTTTCCTTATTTCCATCTTTTTCAATCAGACAGGGCAATTTGGTGAATCATTCTGTATATATCTCCTGGTGAACATATGTAAACATTTTCTAGGGCATATGTAATGGCAGCATCTCAATCTACTTCGCACTGGTCATCCGACCACTCTGTAAAGGGCTTGTATCAACTTTTACAGTACACTGTATAATAATTTTGCAACATTTAAAAATCAAATAGTATTTTATTAAAAAAAATCTATGTGCTCAAACTTTTAAAAAGAGAAGGGTCCCTAATCTAGGAAACAGAGACACCAATCCAGTGTGGGACAGACACAGACAACTTCAATGTATTGGTTATATTCTGGGCTCTAGGCCTGGCTGTAAATTCCAGAGTCTTTATTACTATGATCTGTAACCTACATTTATGATATATGTATGTCCTAATATATATGCTGAAATTTATATAGTTTTAAGCTTTATATAATAAAAACCTAAAAATGGTCAAAACCATGGGGATTATTTGCAAATAGAATTTAATGGATCAATTTTTTTCATTTAAGATAAGAGATTACAGTAAAAAAAATAGTATTAACAAGTTTTTATTATAGTGTGCCAAATTTTGACAATTCTGAGTCCTCATGATGACATCCCCCTAATCCAGATGAGACTGGATACATTTAGGGTAAGGAGGACATAGACTGACCGTCTTAATTCAATAGCATGGTTTCTTTTTAGCTATCTCAATCAAAGATTAAAGAAATTAGACCTCAAGAAATGAAGGGCAATTGGCAAGTTCATCTTTCAAGATATTTCTTCTCTTGATAAATATATGTATTTGAAAAAACATTTCAATAAGCAAGGTATCAAAAAATAAATAAAATGACTACTTCCCCAGTGACCAAAAAAATTTTGAAAAATTGAGTACTTCAAAAGTAAAGTGACCCAGGCACTCGGGAGGCAGAGGCAGGCAGATTTCTGAGTTTGAGGCCACCCTGGTCTACAAAGTGAGTTCCAGGACAGCCAGGGCTATACAGAGAAACCCTGTCTTGAAAAACCAAAACCAAAACCAAAAAAAAAAAAAAAAAAGTAAAGTGAATATCATTATATAGCCTCAATAGTTATGGCTAATTATAAACTACACACATGGACCACTGTTTTCATGCCCCATACACATGTGAAGCACACAAAAGTAGACATTTCTAAAGTATTTGATAGTAAAAAATCAGACGCTTCAGTGTAGTCTTCCTAAAACACAGTAGATGACCTGTGTCCACATGAGCCTTAGCCTTTCTTCTAGGAGAGAGCACTCCACCTTAAAAAGCTGTGGGAAACAGCAGAGGTAGCCCAGAGTTGAATACAGGCAGTGAGAACATAAATCTAAGATGTTTGGTTATCCATTCAACCTATTCCCATAACTCTGGAGACTCTGTTAATTACCTCAACCTCTTTGCTTACAGGTATCATAAATAAGGATTATTGACACCACCTTAGATTTCACTAATGTTCTTGGAACTCAATGGGGGAAAAATGAGACAAAAAAAAAATCATGCTTATGGTATTTAGTAATTGATTTTTTTTTTTTTAAGTTTTTAAAGTAGATAAACACCTTAAAAGACTTGTCTTTAACTTGAGGTTTCTTTTATTAAAGTGTACGGTCTCCGTGCATGCCTAAAGGAGGAATAGGCTACTCCTAACAAAAGAGAGGCTAGACTCCACTATCTGCCTTCTGCCCGAGGCATCGTCTCCCCAAAGCACACAGCTGACTGCAAGCCCCTGCTGTACCTGTAACAATTTAATTGTATACGTGAGCCTAGTCAAGCATCTTCAGCTCATGACTGGGAGACATGAAATTCATTGTCATTATTGTCCCTGTCATTTTGGATCATTATATCCGGCTGTGGGATTTTCCTCACTTCACTGCATTCTTACCTCCAGGAGCCAGGGATTATAGCTGAGGTTGGAGTGGGGGGCAGGACCATGAACTACATTTACCTCAGGGGAGCCAGAGATTAAATTGGCTTTGCTCTCTCACCAGCTGAATTCATCTATGTACGCTGTGAGTTTTAAACTGGAATAAAAAAATGAATATTCTAGTGAATGATGGTTTTTAATTCCCCTTTTGAAACACAGATGTAACCAACTTTTATTCACCCTGGGAACGCCAATACAATTTCTTCAGGTTGCTGTTTTCATCTGTGTGTAAGGAATACTTAGAAGCATTGCTGGGTATAAAGTAACGGACATCTCTATCCATGCCTTGACTAGAAGAAGGAAAAAATTTAGAGCTATAATTTTGTCCTCTAATGTCATTTTACAGAGGTTTAATGGAGTTACTTAATGGCTGTAAATATTTAATGATTTTTAATTATATCTCACTTTCTGTGAACAGGATTGGATGACAAAAGTCTATCTAGAGTGGCACCGGGAATCTACTCTGGAAACTAGAATTTTTATTTTTAAGGCACAGTTTTGAGGGTGGTGTGGCACGTGCACTTAATTAATCCCCGTACCGAGGAAGCAGAGGCAGGCATATGCTTAAGCAAGCTCAGGCTGCATAGTGAGAACTGGTCTCAATACACAAACACACACAAAAGCCAGGGTCTTATCTAACCCAGGCTGGCCTATAACTGAGTATATAGCTAAGTGTGGTCTTGAACTCCTGATCTTGCTGCTTCCATTTTCTGTGTTCTGGGATCACCAGGACGTACCACCACTGTGAGGAACTAAAAAAAATTGAACTAAAGGTGAAAGATGACACGGCTTCCTCGGGACCAGGCTACCCCCCAGCAGCAGTCGCACAGTCTAAGAGACTGTCAGGACACCTAACAGAGATGCTTTCAGCACCTTCCTGGTTTCTTAGAGAAGGCTTGGTCAGCGTTCTTTCTCCCCGGTAACCCTTAGTGCACACAGTGTAACCTAACTACTAAGTCTCTAGTTGTTAAGGCCTAGGAGCTCAGAGAAGACACAAGGTAATGGTTCAGAGAGAAAGCTAAGGAATAAATTACAAGTTTTCAACTAAGAATGTAAGGACTTGTAACTGGAGGGAAAATCTGGTATGTGACTTGTATCCTTTCATTTCATCTGGATTTTATGGAGAAACGTGACATTTACTCTGCCTACATATAAAAAGATAGCAGTTATTCCTCCATATGTATCAGTGTGTCATTTAACAGTTAACGGTGAAATACCACAGCGGGTCATACTTATGCAACATACAAAATAGCCCATAAATGACATCAGACAGTATGGGAGCTATGTGTGATGGAGCACACCTACAAACCAGCACAGAGGGGAAGGGGGCTGGTGGGAGGGGGGGAAATTGGGTAAGAAATGGGAGAGGGAGGGAATTGGGAGAAAACTTCAAGGCAAGCCTATGGGGGGCGGGGACAAGCAAAATGAAAAAAAAAATGTTCTATCACATAAAGGAACTTAACTAGGAAAATTTATTTTGCCTTAATCATATACAGTAGCTATCAGAATTTATTTAGCATTAACTGTGACTCTATGATTAACTTTTGAGCCAGATATAGCGGTGCACAGCTTTAAGTCCAACATTCCGGAGGCAGAGCAAGTTGAGTCTTAGTGGGATCAAGGCCAACTGGGTCTACATAGTGAATTACATAGTGACTAGACAAGCATCACAGACTAGGAATGTCTCAAAATAAAAATAAATAAATAAAAATAAAATCTTCTGGTATCCGTACCATTTGTTCTTCTAAATGAAGACCTTAAAGTTCTAACAGTTCTGTGGTGAGGAGACCTTAAATGTTGTGTCACCTTCAGTTCCTGGGCTAACTTCATGCAATGCCAACTGATCTGTGCCACTATGGTCTCAGAGCATCACATTCACTAGAACTGATGCAACTGTATCACATCTCAATAATAAAGTCCGTAGTGAGGAGCCGGGCGTGGTGGCGCACGCCTTTAATCCCAGCACTCGGGAGGCAGAGGCAGGCGGATTTCTGAGTTCGAGGCCAGCCTGGTCTACAAACTGAGTTCCAGGACAGCCAGGGCTACACGGAGAAACCCTATCTCGAAAAACCAAAAGAAAAAAAAAAAAGAGTCTGTAGTGAATAAAACTTCTGGCATCATTCAAAACGTCATTTTATAAACATACGTGACCTTTCCATTAGAATCAAGAGTCCCTTCCCATAGAAATTATAAAAACTCCTTCTGTTTACTTGAAAATAGGTTATTGTATATGAATTTAAGTATTGTGTTTAAAGTTATTTCAGGGCTGGTCTCATCTCAAAATAACTTGGATTGATTTACAGTCTTGTAATGTAATGGTTCTTTTTTTTTTTTTTTTCTTTGCATGTGTGTATCATAACTTCAGCCTCTTCCACAGTTGCCTCTACCTTACTCCTTTGAGTCAGGGTCTCTCCCTAGGGCTGAATCCTGCTTGGTTTTTGTTTATTCTTATTTTGAGAGTGTGGGAGCTAGGCTGGTCACCCAGGCAAACCCTAGCAACCCATTTCTGCCCACACCCACTCCTACCTCCCAGCCCTGGGATTACAGGTACACAAGGCCATGCCTGGCTGTTCATTTGAGCCAAAAAGCCACGTGCATAACCATGCACGTGATAGTTCCTTATGAACAAGAGGTTATTTCATCTCAGGAATGAAACTTTGGTCTTATAAAGTATACAAGTGGGTTTGTCGTGATTCAAAAAGACTGGGGCTTCCTCTCCTTATTCTGAGAGCGCTATTCAGTGCATTTACTTCCTTTGCCCTGGTGTGGCTTTTCTCCTTATTTTCACAGGGGACACTTGGTCTGCCCATCACACCATACTGGCTAAAACAGAAACTGTCAAGACCTGTAGATGCACTGTGGGGGCAAACAACTCTACTCTTATACATTTTTGTTTTGCCTCACCTTTAATATCACATACCTAAGCCTGAGTGGTTTCAGAACAAAGTGAAAGGCAAATATTTAAATTCAAATGCCCAGAGTAATTTGTTTTGACTTCTTCAGTTGGAAACTTGAAACTATACAATTTCCAAACATCAATTTTGAATTAAAAGGTCTCAATAATTTTTCATCAACTTCTATTTCTATACCCTATAACAAACTATAAAAGTGAATTTGTTCTGAATTAAAGGAACTTTTCCTCTTAATTCTAGCAAGATAGTGTGTACTCTGCTTTAAAACAAAACAAAAACCAAACAAAACAAAGCAAAAAAAGGTGTAGTGGTTTGAATATGTTTGACTCATGGGAAGTGGCATTACTAGGAGATGTGGCTTGTTGGGGTAGGTGTGGCCCTGTTAGAGGAACCGTGTCACTGTGGCTGTGGGCTTTGAGACTCTTCTCCTAGCTGGCTAGAAGACAATCTCCTTCTACTGTCTTTGGCTGAAATGCAGATGTAGAACTCTCAGCTCCTTCTCCAGCACCCTGTCTGCCTGGACGCTGCTATTCTTCCAGCCATGATGATAATGGAATCTATAAGCCAGCCCCAATTAAATGTTGTCTCTTATAAGCAGACATGGGGTCTCACAGCAATACATCCATAACTAGGATTCAGGCTTTCCCTGCATTCCCCACAGTAAGAATCTATAATTCATGATAATAGCAAACTAAGACAGTCATGAACCCAGGTATGATGGTGATTTTCCTCAGTGAGTGATTTCAGTATGTACAGTCTAACACATAAGACGGTAGTACCTAACATATATACCATCACACCATGCTATAGAAACAGTAAGAATTTGAGAGGATTTGTGTGGGAGGAAGAAGTAAGAGAAGGCCAAGGCCACAAATATTTCCACATGAGAATAGACAGGATGCTATTTACAGAATGCCTCCTCCTCCTGGACCAGAAACCTCTTTACTGTAATCACCCAATAAACTACAATGGTTAACATTAAGGGTCTGATGCAGAGAAAGCAGATTCACGGTGAAGGCTGTCCTTTAACATGTAGGTTCCTTCAAGGGCACCAAAAAGTAGTTAAGTGGCCCCCCCTGTGGTGTTTCAGATGCTGAAAGTCTCTGAAAACTGTTAATTTTCTAGCTTTTAATGTCTGTCTAAGACCCTTAACATTTTTCTAATATTGGTGCTCCTAGGACATTTTCTTAAGTTTGGTCCCCATTGCCACCTCTGCACACGTGCATTCTGCATTTCTGTATAAAAGCCTGTCAGCCAGCGACTGAATTGATTCAGAAGGGTAACAGTGGAGCAACGTAAAAGGCAAAAGAAACAAAGAAAAGAGAGAAAGAAAAAGGAAAGGAAGTGTGGCCTTAAAAGGAAGATACAGTATCACATAATATAATATGGAAATATTCGTCCAGTCTTCTAAAACAGCACAGCAAAGCATTCCTTTGTGCTGAGAATTGATGTACCTAACACCAAGTATAAAGATCACATAGCGGGATGGGATCCTGGAGACTCAGAGCCTACGACGTCTTTGTGTCCAAAAGTTTCTAAACCATTTGGACATGTGCAATCACCTGTGCCTTCTTCGTTCCATACAGACAAGCGTCACTACATTGTTTTCTAGTCCTGTATGCACTTTCAAATAGCCAGCGAAGATTCACAAACGGTTTTCCTTATACTGCTCTGTACTGTTGCTGTTGACTGTGTGGTCTGTCTGGAAATATACCGCTCAGTTTCCTCAAACAAAACTGAGCAAATGATATGGTGTACACACATGCACAAAAGAATTCACAGTGAACACATTGCAAATAGACATTAGGCAAAGTCCAATGTCTGTACAAAACAACATGTCAATTTCAGCCCCGGGGGCGTTTCTCTATAGGTTTATAACCCCCCTGGAAACAGAGGTTTCACTAGAAAACCTACAGAGCCTTGGCTGCTTTCAACATCAGAATATATTCATAAGGCAGGCATTCCCTGCCAAACGTATAACAAATGGAGTGGTATGAGGGCGGGGTGAAATGCATAGCTATGAGAAATGGGCCAAGCCAACCATGAGACACAAGCAAAAGAAGAGAAAGGATACATTAATTGCACAGAGAGCCAGGTATCCTGGCTGACATCTGCAATCCCAGCACTCCGGAGGCTGAGGCAGGAAAATGGACACAAATATATAGCCAGACTAGTCTATACAGTGAGTTCCAGGTCAGCCTGGTCTAGAATATATATAGCATCTTAATTTTTTTTTTTTTAAAAAAAGAAAGGCTAGAAAGGAATCGTTGTGGGTAGTTTTTCAGCCAATACTACCAAATATGGTGACTCTCTACCTATGTGGGTGCATTCGTTTGTTCCTTAAGGTTAACCTGGAAAGTGGAATTCGAACCTGTTTCTCTGCTGTGAGATAAATAAGGGTCAGTGTATTCTCGGTAGTCATGACCGGACAGAAGAACATCATGTACAGAGAAAAGAAATATCACATNCCGTCATAGTAGACGATGGCTCCTACCAGCTTGTCCTTCTGGAGCAAGGGGAAATGCTCCAGGGCTCGGGATTTGCTGAGGACGTAACTGCTCTTCAGGCATTGGCTCCCTGCAACCAGGTCNTACATCTTGATTCCCACCCAGTAATAAGGTAACTGCCACCACCTATAGCATAAAGAGGAGAGAGAAGGGTTAGAACCATGGTATAGCATTTTAGATTGGCACCTTAAATTCCAAGAAAGGCCATTTAGGAAAAGCAAACTTACACCCACAAGTAGTAGGCTACACAAGGGGAGAGAGGGGGGGGTGCAGGGGGGGTGGAAGGGGTTGGCACATAGTTGCTTCTGGTGCCATGCTAGCTGCCATACAAGAGAATCATCAAGAGGTTATGACTACCTCCGTGCTTCCTGCCTGCTCCATGTTAGAATTCTTCAGGAAGCATCCAAAATAAGCAAACACCAGTACCTGTGCCTCACAAGTCTAGAGATGGATTCGAACAGTGTAGGTTGGAGGCCTTGGTAAATGTGGACTGCAACTAGGTTGCAGAGGCCCTCAGAAATCTGTAACTGAACAGGCACTAGGTGGTCAAAGCTGTTTCAAGCCCTACACCACCCATGTGGTTAAAGGAATGCCACAATCTACCTTTCCAGGTTACTGGGCCTCTCTTCCTAGGGCAATCTCACACTCCGTTCTAACAGTAGGGAAATGATGAGTCACACCTCCGGGATGAATTTCATCTATACTAACTTATGTAGTGAAATGATAGCTGGGTTTGGGTTGCTACACTGTAGTTTCAGATTATGTTATTAGGATAGTTTTGGGGAGAGGGGAGGCTCTGCATTCTACACTGCACACAGGACCTCACTGAATGCCTTAGAGTATTCAGATGTTCACCTACACACTCAAAGAAACTGAAATGAGATTCTATTAAATACAAACACAGAACTCAACCTTCTTCGCCTTCAAAAATCTGGCCCTTAGACATAGGTCCCACAGAGAGTATTTTTTTTAAATCTTCCTTTTTAAATACACCAAGGAAAGTATTTGAAATAGATTAAAGATTAGGACCAATTAAAGCCTCCTTAAGAAACACACAAAGAAGGACGGTTTCCGTGAGAAGCCTGTTGATCTGCTGACCTCAGACAAGCCCATCGCACACAGGTGAAGGCAAAGGCTTACTTGTAAAGTGGAAGCATTATAGGCAACGGAGCTGATAAATGAGGAGCGATTTCTAGTAAGTTGGCACGTTTGTGAAGGGCTTCTTTCACCATCCTATACTGAAAATCAAAACAGAGAAAATTAGTTTGGCAGTAACAGATCATAATATTTTCAAATGGCAAATAGACACCCTGCCAACTGATTGATATACAGAAACCTTCTACCTCTGAGCGAGGAGAGCTCCCCCCCCTAATCAGATCTCTAATAATACATCATGCTGTCAACCTCAAAGATTTTTTAGAAACCTTAACTGTATTTGCATAGGAGAAAAACATGCTGTCAGAGTTCCCAGGTGTAAGATATTTTCCTGACTTGAGTTACAAGATTATTGTAACCATTTATCTTGCTTTCTCTGGACTGCTCCCTTCCCCAGACTGTTTTCTCAAGGTAAGAGAGAACAGATTGTTCAAATTCATGGCAAGTTCTCCGGCCTTCCGTAAACTCAACAAAGATGCTATGTAGCCCTGAACAGGTATTTTACAGATGGTTAAAAAAAAAAAAAAAAGCCTTTGTCTTTACTCCCATGAACCCCCCACCCCCAGTATGCCTGCATTATTAGTATCATACAAATTTTAGACATGACAATATGACGGTATATATTGGCAAAATAAGGCAGAACACATCAGAAATCAGCAGATTATGAATTCTGGGCGGTTTTCTTTGCCTCCATCACGGATGCTAAAGAGAAACGTAAGAAAAGAGGACAGATTCAAAGCTGACTTGTCAAGGCGAGAAACGGGACAGACTCAACATTTGACAATGGCAAGTCCATGCGGCTGTGTTTTCCTTGTATGAAAAGCAGCTATGGAAGGAAGCTGGGGTTTTTTTTTCCCCCCACTCCTCTGGGAAATGTCATTTTCCACACTGCCTTGGCAGTCTTCAAATGATGGCAGACTGGACACAATAAAGTGTGACACACAGAAAGCGTGACTCAGATCATCTCCCCCCCCCACCCCCGAAGAATATGTCAGTGACAATATGACTGCATGATTGCAGCTGCAGTTAAGAGATCAATTTGGTGCTCCATCGGCAATACAACACAGCTCCCCGGAAACTGCTCGCAAGTAGCAATTTGGTGGCCATTGGCAAAAACCCAATCATGCTTGTTAAAAGGCAACACATCCAAAAGTGATTCTGTAAATCTGCTACTTTGACATGCTTGTACAGAAAAAGGCCCTGATTACCCATAAACATAATCCTACCCAGGACGAACAAGCACATCTCTCCTGAAAGATGCTCCAAGCAGCATACACTAAACAGGTATTTTGAATGGGAAGAAATGTTAAAAGCTATTTAAAAAAAAAAAAAAGCCTGACTTAATTGGGTAGAAAAACCACATTGGCAATTTTTGTTTAACAGCCAGCATACACAATTACCTGCTCAACATCCAAGTTCATGATAGCCTTCTGGAGGTATCGCACACCACCGTGGATCAATTTANTGCTTCTACTGCTAGTCCCCGATGAGAAGTCATCTCTCTCTACAAGGGCTGTTTTCAGTCCTGTGTAACCAGAAAAGCAAATTAACTTCTTAAATTACACAATTTGTATGTAATTCATTAAAGGCACTTCTCCAGGGTAGAGACAATCGCTGGAAAAATTAGTCTGAACATGGATAAATTTGTATTCAAAGTGCAGTACACTGTCTATATTCTAATGAAGAGATTTTAGGCTCTTCCTGAGGGACAAGTCAAGACTGAACTGGAAGCATATTAAACTGTGAATGAATCACACCTAGGAAACATTGCCGTACGATTTCGGGGCAGCAAGGTTCTCTGGTGTAGTGAGGGGATCAAAGGAGGGCCGGGCACCGTCTTTTCCCACATGGCATCAATGGATGTCACACAGCCTTCAGAATGCATGGCTGTCGCTCCCTACTGAGGGCAAACTGTTCCTTTCCTTCACTCTCTGCTACTGTAATGCATTCACTAACAATACCAAATCAGACTCCTTCTGTGTTCTAGGTCCTACTTGCAAAAGTGCCTGAGACAATGGTGGATAAGGAAGTCAGGAATATAGTGGTTATGCTGTAAGGGACACAGGCAGGTGGGAATTTCCAGGAGATAAGAGGAGAGACGTTCGTCGGGTTAAGTACTTGTCACGAAAGCATACAAGCAAGCATGAAGACCTGAGATTCAATCACTGGGACCCACAAAATTATGAATGACGTAAAGAATTACCTATAGTCCTAGAACTCTTACAGAGAGACAGTAGGCTAACACAGGAGAAGCCTAGAAACTCACAACCCAGCTAGCCTGGTATGCGCAGTGGTAAACAACAGAGACCTGCCTCAAACAAGATTGTCCCTGACCCCACACACATGAACACACACACCCATACCTAGACACAAAAGATTTAAAAAGTCAAAAGAAAAAAAAGTTCTATTGTTATTTACAGTGCAGTTTAAAACATTTTATGTTTTATGTGTGATATACCATTTCAATACTAAAGTGAAGTACAAGCTAAGACACATGGACTGGAGTATCCAGACAGCAAGCAAACCTTCTTGGGGCTGAACACATAGCTCCGTAGTTACGAGCACTTGCGACTCTTGCTCAAAGGACTTCAATCCAGTTCCCAAAGCCCAAATCAGGGAAATTTTCTAAAAGATAATATTCTTTTTAGGATGAGGCTGAACAAAATAGGTACATCCTACAAGCCCCTCCCCCTTTATCCAAAGACTACTACGAATCTCTTAGGGAAGAAAAAAAAAATCTACTTCTGATTTCTTTTCTTGCAGAGACACCCCGCCTCTCTGAGGCCTCGGGGTAGCGGCGGTGCCCCAAGTCTGTGTCGTTCAGTAGGTAGGTTCTTCAAGTTCACAAGTCCTGTGGTATCCATCCATCCACAGGCAGCACTGGGAATGTCCAGGAGCTGGCTACTACTCCCTCAGGCAATGGGGTAGGTCACGGGTCCATTCACAATCATAACGTGAGGCAGAGCAATCTGGACTCACAACGCCAGGATAGGAGAAAAGTGTGCGTGCGTTCAGTTCAGAGCCGGTTAGTGCCAACGGGTTGCTCTGATAATATTTAACAGTTTAAAATTTGAACAGAAATGTCATCATAAAACCAGACCAATTCTCTTGACTTAAAAGAACAAAATGTTTGGAAACAGTGAAGATTGAAAAGTAGAGGTGGTGTCCGAACTAGGGAAAAACAAAACAAAAATCACAAGTGCTATTTGTCAGTCAACATCACCGCTCTTAGACATACACCACAGACAAAGTTCTGCAACACTCAATTTTTAGTCCATTACCAGTGCTTAATTGTGAGCTACAGACAGGGAATGATAGTAAGACAGTGAATATTTTTTAAAAAAGAGAATTGAGAGTCAAAGTCACTGGACATGAGTGCATACGGGCCAGTTGTCAAGTGGCTCTGCTCAGGCCAATGAGGAAGCACAGACACTCACCAGGGCCTCCGTCAGAGAAGCGAAGACTTGTCTTACTCCAGATTAGAACCTGAATTCAGAGCAGGAACCCGGACTGCAGATACTCAAAATAACATTTGCCTACCGACCTCTTCCACACACGCCACCATCTCTACTTAGTAAATCCTACAGAGATCTTTTGGTATTCTAAATTAGTCCCTTTTTTTTTTCTGCAGCTGAAGATCAGACGAGGGAGTTGACTTTCAGATGGTATTTAGGAGCCACATTATTTAAAATACGCCTTTCTTTAAACCCTAACACCACCGTCATTGGGTCGGGATGCCTGGTAGCAGCGAAGGAAGGACAGTGAAGCAGTGAGGACAAGACCCTCAGCTTCCTGTTGGGGCAGTCCCCAAGCGCCCTCCAGGCTGTGATCCCAGACCTCCCAGACAGCCCTCCCTGAGGGTGTACTGTGTGCAGTGCTCTTCTCCCCAGCAGCAGAGTAACTCAGTCAGCCCATCCCTGCTCCTCACCTCAGTCCCTCCCTATGCGAGCACTTGCTCCAGTGAAGCAAACTGTCATGTGGCCTGTGTAGAAACTGAGAGGCCCCGGGTGACAGGTCATCAGGAGGCCAGGCCTTAGTCCAACGGCTAGGGAAACTGTCCCTGCCAGTACTGCGTGGGTCACAAAGAAACACTGCTAGTGGACACACAGAGCCACAGACCCAGCAAGGCTCACTCACTGTGGCTCCTAAATATCCCAAATGAGAGGACAGGATTCCTATGGGTATTTTTGTTTAAGCCACTTAAATCTGGGAGGGGCTTTACTGGTAACAAAAAATCCTGTGTGAAGAAGAACAGTGATGACCATTGCGGGGGAGGGGGGCCTTTTCCATATTTTACTTACTTTATTTTTATGTGTATTTGTGTGTGTCCCTGGGTGTATGTATGTGCACCGCATGTGTGCAGTAACAGAAGAGGTCACACATACACCCAGGAACACACACACACACACGCAGATATGCATAAAACATCCAAAACACCCCTGTAGTTATGAGTTGTTGTGAACCATGATGTGGGTGCCAAGAACCAAACCTGAGCAGTCAACACTCTTAACTGCTGAGCCATCTCTTTAGCAGCCCAATTTAGCTTTTAATCACTTCTGGAGAAGCAGCCTTCAGCAAAAGCTGAGTTCATAGAGTCTTGCTCAAGAGGAGAGACTGAGGAGGTAGGTAGGCTTAGGCAAGCTTAAAGAGGCAAGCTGAACTTACTAATATCACCTGTAGTTCCAGTGCTAGGATGCTAAGATGCTAGGATGCTAAGATGCTAGGATGCTAGGATGCTAGGATGCTAGGATGTTAAGATGCAGAGGCTGGAGAACTGTTGAGTTCCACACTAGCCAGAGGAGTGTGGAGCCATGGAAGATGAGAGAGAGAAGGAGAAGGACAAAGATGAAGGGGAGGGGAAGAAAGGAAGGATGGAGGGAGGGATGGGTAGCTGGCAAAGGATTGAAAATCTCCAGACTTGTCACAGGCTGCTTGTCACTGGGGGCTGGAGAGAAGGGTATGTGTGATTGTCCTGCGAGGAAGTGACCAGGAGCTTTTCATTCACACTGGGATATTTGAATCGTGTCCTGAAGGCCACTGTTAGCCACAGCAGCAATCTCCGGATATCCTCAAAAGGGAAATGCCTCTAAGAACATGGTTCACATCTAAGACCAATTTTAGTTAAGACGCTTAGTTAAATTAATAAGCATGAGGCATGCAAGTCCTCCCCTCTCCTCAATCCTGTCCTGGGTGTCTATTTCTAGGAACCAGAGCTGGCCTGGGCAACTTTTTTCAAAGCAATTTTTTTTTTCCTCCAGAGATTGTTTGGAGAGACACTGGTATGTCTCCTGACAAGGGTATCACTGAAGTGTTTAAGCTGACAAAGCTAATTAAGGTTCTATGAAGTTTTCTCTGGGTGAAGGCATAGGGGTGGAGCTGGGGAATTGCTACCAGCAGACCTGAGGCTCACAGTGTTGCCAAGGCAATGAGGAACCAGGCCTCAGGAGGCAGCTCTAGCAAGAGTGTTGCAGGGACCCCTCAACACTCACTCTGTGTGTTGTTATAAGAATCAGCAAGCCACCCCAGGCGGGTATTCTAGGATGTATTTAAGGTCAAGCTCTTGCCACTGCTTTTTTCCGACCATGGATTTTTTTTTTTTTT
>NC_034592.1:43870664-43873230 GCF_900095145.1 Mus pahari | reverse complement strand
TTTTTTTTTTTTTTAAAGTCTAATGTTTCCCTTCTCAGAGATTTTAAATGAAAAGCTTTGACTTCTAACTTAAGGATAAGTTAGGGGAGGTGAGAGTGAGGCCACTTTTCTTAATGGAATAATTAAGTGACATTTTTTTGATGCAGCATTCGACCCTTGTGCTTTGCAGTCTTACATGCGACAGGTCTGAAGAGATCACAAGCACGCTTCTGAGAGCTGAGGAGGCTGGGAATGAATGACTGTCCTTCAGAGAAGAAAAACGAGTCTCCACATCCTAGACCAATAATTAGGTTCAAGGATTTTAGTTTTAGATTTATGTGACGAGCATTTTGCCTGCATGTGTGTATATACAACATATGTGTACCTGGTGCCATGGAGAAGATGATACTGTCAGATTCCAGGAAGTTACAGGTGATTGGTAGCTGCCATGTGGGTGCTAAGAATCAAACTCCGGTCCTCTTGAAGAACAGCCAGTGTGCTTGGCCACTGAGCCTTCTCTCCAGCCCCCAGTTCAAGATTTTGTAAGAAGGCGTTTAGTTCTCTCACTTCCCCTCCCTCCATCCTCTCTTACTTTTGTTAGGTTATTTATTCATGTATTTAATAACGCAAAGCAATAAACCCTACCACTGTTGAGAATCAAAACAATACCAAATGCTAGCATCTTTCTACCTGAGGAGTTTTTTTATATTATTATTATTAATTTTAGGGAGTGGTCTCAGGAATTCCACAGCAGCGATAAAATTTTGAGTGAAATCTCAGGCAGAAAGGTGATTTGTAAAGAATCTGGTCAATGTAAAATCAACCTTCCGGGGCTGGAGAGATGGCTCAATGGTTAAGAGCATTGACTGTTCTTCCAGAGGTCTTGAGTTCAATTCCCAGCGACCACATGGTGACTTACAACCATCTGTAATGGGATCTGATGCCCTCTTCTGGTGTGTCTGAAGACAGCTATAATATACTCATATACATTAAATAAATAATACTTAAAAAAAAAAAAATCTAAGCCGGGCGGGGTGGCACATGGCTTTAATCCAAGCACCCGGGAGTCAGAGGAAGGCTGATTTCTGAGTTCGAGGCCAGCCTGGTCTACAAANTGAGTTCCAGGACAGCCAGGGCTATACAGAGAAACCCTGTCTCGAAAAAACCAAAAAAAAAAAAAAAAAAAAAAAAAACCTACCTTCCATTCACCCTCACCTGATCTGTTAGCACACTGAATGAAAGCGTACCTTCCAGGCAGGGTGAAGGGTGACCACTAAACCCAGCTCTTCTGGACCAAGTGATGCTGTCTAGCTATCTCCAACTAAATCAACTCATGGACCAAGACAGTTGGATGCACACAAGGGAATAATTACAGCCTTAAGGGAGAAATGATACGACATTTAACTCTCACAACATGGAATAGAACAGAAGTATATTTTAATACCTTCTATCGATTATCTTATTATGCACAAAAATAAGCTCAATATAATAAATGCAGAGATGGAAAGAGAACAAAATAAAACCCACCTGTAATTACAGCACTCAGAGATAACCGCCATTGACGTCTGGGTGTTTAAATGTTCACATTTTCCGTGCCTGACTATAACATGTACAAGTGTGCATGTACAGGTTTGCAAAGACTCAATTTAACTCTGCTTATTGTAAACACTTTGTACATCAATAAATATTGTATATAATATTATTTTAAAAGTATTTGAAAGTATTACATTGAATGTTTACTCTCATTTATCTATTCAGTTCCTTACTTTGAACATCTGGCTTAGTTTCTTTCTTCACTCTTACAGATTGAGCTGCAAGACTGTACTTGCCTCTAAACTCCCTGTAGCTGTAATCATGTCACTAGGATAGATTTTTAGAAATACAATTGCTAAGGTTTGATAAATGGAAAGCAGGAATCATTGCTATGAAATAATCAGAGACACCAAGGCCACGACACACAAGTCAAAAAGTTAAGGTCCCTCGTGCTTTAGTACTGTAAGCACTGGCACCCAATCTGCATGCCGTACGAGAAAAGACGAGACTGGCTGCACCCAAAGATGGGACCTCGTTCGTTAGAAACCTGTGGGTACTTGTTTGGGTTTCCAAGAACTACTGCCATTACTAATAAAGAAGACTAAGTACCCCAAGGCCATGTTCTCATGAAGGACTCCCCAGGGTAAGACCCGTGTGAAGCTGCCCAGTAGCCAAGGTCAGCCAAGGTCAGGATCCAACACTACGCCTGGCACTGTCTGACAGGGGATGTTAGCTTTGTTCACGCATGTAAAATATTAGATGCTGGTTACTTTAATGCCTCTGTCTATCCCCATGTTAGGAAATGGATAATATATAACAAATATATAACTACAGAGTGTACATATAGCATTGACACATTTTTATGTTATTTAGATGATATACATACAATATTAAGGTTATAAAATTGTCTTTAAAAGTTAATACTATGGTTTCAAGAAATGAGAGACGCGGGCTGGTGAGATGGCTCAGTGGGTAAGAGCACCCGACTGCTCTTCCGAAGGTCCAGAGTTCAAATCCCAGCAACCACATGGTGGCTCGTAACCATCCGTAACAA
>NC_034592.1:43858581-43870419 GCF_900095145.1 Mus pahari | reverse complement strand
GGAGGGGGTTAACAGTAGACAAAATAACAGAAACAACATGATAGTCAATGGAAACTGAGGTTAATTATTTAAAATGTTTTATATGTGTTGCCATAAAAATAATGGAATGGAGAGTCTTTGTTCTATATATATATATATATATATATATATATATATATATATATATATATCCTGATATTTTGATATTTTGTTATCATAAATACTGATATAAATTCTGGGAGTCAGGAAAGTATGTCAGGAAGTGAAAGTGCAAATCATACAACCCAAGGTTGATCCCTAGAATCCACATAAAAACCTAAATGTGATGATATAAACTTATAATACCAGCCTTCCTACTACGGCCACACATCCACACACATGTACACACAGAGACACATACAGAGAAATGAATATACATATACATAAATACATACATACACACATACATACGCTTTTAAATAACAAGAAATTTAGTTGATGTAGCATTGCACGGCCTCCTGTAAACAACTCCTTTCTTTATTCAAACAAAATTATTTTAAAAAGACGTGGTTGATTCAAAATTAAGATAAACACTCATGGACCAGTAATGGAGCAGACTGTTTAAATGTCTCTGTCTCGGTGGGCTCAGAAGCTGGTACTATGTTTCTGAAGGGTACGGAATATCCCTATCCACGGTGGCCAAAACAAAGGACTCAGTCTTTGAGAGCTGAGACAGAAGAAAGGGTTAGTACTTTGTACAGGAAGTTGGCAAGCTACTTCTGACCACTGTGTAGGCCGGGGAACTATCTGCTGGGTCACAGCCGGACACCCAGACCACACCATCAGATAAATACAGCCCAGACCACACCATCAGAGCCAAGGCTTCAGCTGGCTCCACAGATGGTCAAGATCAGCACAAGGCAGAAGACTCGGTGATAGGCAAAGTCCCAGATGGATCTTAAAGCCAGCAGCAACTAAATCTAGACACAGACCAAAACAGAATTTCCTGATAGATTCGGGGGAAAGGAGAAATCGTTTGCAATAGCTATGAGCCCATTGGGTAACCCACCAGCTCCAATGGATAGTCCTTACCAATGGTCACACCAGTAGTCCTGATTAAATAAAATGGGCCATAAAACACAAATTATGAAACTGGGAAAGAATGAATGAGTCAGGAAGAAGAAGGGTTGATAGTGGTGAGAGACGAGAGCAGACGAGAGGGAACAGCACCCATACTGCATTATACACATGTACTAAGTGGTCAGAGAACTAAGTTTGTTAATAATTAAAAGAAACAAAGTCAACCTAATATGGTGGACAGAAGGCGGGGAGATAAGCCGAATGGAAAGGTTAAATGAGGCCAGAGTGATGGTTCACCAGTCAAGGGCACTTACTACTCTTCTAGGGGACCCAGGTTCGATTCCCAGCACCCACATGGCAACTAACTACTATCTAACTCCAGTACTAGAGGATCTGACACCCTCTTCTGACCTCTGCAGGAAAAATACCCACACACATAGAATAAACCATCAGTATAGAAAATGTCTAACGGTTAAGTAAATAAATAGGAAGAACCTAGTTAAATACATAACTGTTTATGAGAGATAAAGCAAGCTTTGAAATTATCTGAAATTTAAACTGGACATGGCTGTGCATGCCTCCAATTCCAGACACAGGAAGAGGGGGCAAGAGGATCAGAAGTTCTGCCACCCAGCTAGCTCGCAGTCAGTCTGGACTAAATGAATCCCTAACACAAACAATTTGAAGTTTTGCCTGCCTGACCCTTGACAAAAGAAATTGCTCCATTAAAATGTGTTAAAGGGTAGGTGGAGGGTCTCACACCTTTAATCCCAGCACTCAGAAGACAGAAGGAGGCAGAGTTCTAGGCCAGTCTGGTCTACAGAGAAAGAAAGGAAGGGAGAGAGGGAGTTAAGGAGGGAGGGAGGAGGGAGGGAGGGAGGGAGGGAGGGAGGGAGGGAGGGAACGAAAGCAACTGAAAGCATCACACCATTTCCAGAGTCTGGCACGAAGTGAGCTAGCTTTCTGCAGTTTCACACCTTGAAATGCAGCTTCCCCCACTCTCCCAGTTTAACTTCTATTGCTGGAAGAAAGAAAAAAAAAAAAAAAACCTTGACCAAAACCCACTGACAGGAGCAAAGGGTTTATTTCATTTTATACTAAGGAAAGAACTCAGTGAAGAAACCACAGCAGCAGAAGACTGGTTTCCTCAGCCACCTTTTTTATACAGCAGAGAGAGACCCACTTCCTAAGGGATGGGGCCACCCATAGTGTACTCGGTCCTCTACATACAAGTTCATAGACCAGTCTGCTGGATCCAATTCCTTGGTTGAGATTCCCTCTTCCCAGGTGATGATTTAAGTCAAGTTGACAAAAAACAACCACACACCCCACTCTCAGAAACAAAGGAATATAGGTCTACAACCCCCAGAATGAGCCATGCTCAAGGTTCTCCCTCTTTCAAAGTTTTTTTTTTTTCCTTAATAATAATGCATAAACCTTTGTTTATGGAAAAGAACATCACTATTACCCTCCAATTATTTCTGAAGATCTGGACATTTCTCTGTAAAGTTATGGCACTTGTTGAAAATTGAGGCTAAATGAGCAATAAGACCAAAATTTGGATCCAATTCATCCCACACCCATAGCCTGTGTCTTTACCATGCTGCACAGCCCAGACGCATTAGAAGCCCAGTGTGACCAAGAGTGGCCACCCATGCACACCTCCTATAAACTAGAAATACCTGTGCACTGTTTTGTTTTTAGGGTTTCTTTAAAGATGATTTTTATGTGTATGCCTATGTGAGTTCATACACAGCCATGTGTGTGCAAGAGCCCATGAAAGGTGGGGAGGACATCAGATTCTTTGGAGCCACAATTCATTCATGTACTGGGAACCGAACCCAGGTCCTCTAGAACCCAGGACCTCTCAAAGAGCAGTGAGTGCTCCTAACATTGAGCTGTCTCCCCATCTCTCCAGCTGCTCACTCTTAGACTTTTCAAACATTGTCTGAAAACTTTGACAGACCCGCGTCGGTCACCAGTCATGCCCAAACAACCCTGGCTCTAGTAAACATTTTCAAACAAAGACAACTATGTGAACACTTCTCCAGCAAGAGAGCTCTTTCTGCAATTTATACAGGAGCATAAAGCCAAGTTTTGTAAGTTAGTTTTTAAACAGATTATAATGTCCTGGGTGGGCCCAGATGCACACAGATAAAGTCACTGAAAAGGACAAAAGAGGAGCCAGGAATCTCCCGATGGGAGACTGCATGAATCAGTCTCCTCATTTGTGCTTCCTTGGGAGCAAAGCCCTCACCAAGGCGCCTGGGACCCGTACTTCAACCCAGGAACTAGCCCCAGATGTGTTGACCAGTGAAGCCATTACTATTGATCCTAGACCTGCAGGAGAACGTGACTGTGCCTGTTATGTTTATAAAGTAATATTCCCAAATGAAACAAATGAGAATTGATTCCGGAGAAACTACAGAGGATGAGAATGTAATATGAGCATTATGAAGACTCCATAACTCCCCCTCCACAGCCTTCGTCTATCCATTACCAGCCCAGGATTTTCTCTCAAAACTTGTGCAGACATTTCTGTAAAAGCCCTTCCCACATCTAGTGGTTTCCCCTCAAAACTTTGAGGCCCTGAAAAAAAAAAAAATCTAATTATTAGTGGTAACTTTAAAAGATCACAGTAATTTATTTTTGTCAAATGTGACTAAAGATTAATGGAGACAATCAGGAATAATTTGGTAAAAACATATCAAACACAGAGAAAGCAAAATTTGTTGTTAAGTGAAGCATCAAATATAATAAAAGCAAATTCCATGAATGAACGGCAACAATGCGCAATTCATTAACCAAAGGCCCACGGTTATTTCACACTTCAGAGGGCCACTGATATAATCAGAAAACACAGTGAGAGTATAAATACAGACTATCATCAACTCCTCCTTGTATTCCTTGTATGTTTTAATCATAAACATTATTCCCATCCCCACGATAAATCATAAACCTAGAAAAGACATTCAACTAGTAATTCTAAGATGGCTATCAATATGTCACAAAATATTAAATGTGCATCATTTTATTATATATCAACTATAAAACTCATGGAAACTCTGATCATCGTCATCATCGTCGTCATCATCACCATCAGTATCACTACCCACACGGCTCCAATCACTACTGAATGCCTTCTTCATTGCTCAAAGAAAAAAAAAAAAAAAAAAATGCAGCAGTTCATATCTGCTATGTCTTATATGCTCGGAGCTTGCTCATAATGGTACTCAATTCATTCTGGTAGTGTTTTAAATAAGGGAAAAAAAAATGAGGGCAGGGGTATAGTTCAGTAGTGATGAACTTAGCAGGCTGGAGGCTCCGGGTTTAGTATCCAGCACACACACAAAAACACAAAAATAGCCAGACTGCTGTCACATGTCTGAAATCCAAGCATTTGGGAGGAGGCTAAGTCAGGAGGATCTAAAGTTTGAGGCCAGGCTGGGTGACCTAGCCAGACATGTTTCATAAACAAGTATGTGGAAAGACTGAGAAAGACACTGGTCACCAACCTCAACCTCTCTGCACCTTGTATGTATACACACAAATTCACATGTATGCATGTATGCAACACACACACACACTTAGTGAAAATAAATAAAGCAGTGTTTTCCATTGACAAAGAATGAATTCAAAAGACATGAAGAAACAATCTAGACTGCTTTGGGGGAGGGGGGGGAACACACTATAGAAGAGAAAGCATAATTGTTCTTGTCTGTGTTTTTAATAGCCATGGAGAAAGGACACAAAGGAGAACAACAGGTAACACTTTCCCAAAGGAGACCAGAAATAAGAAGCCTGTGGTGACTGTTTCATCCCAGCCCCCTCATGTCCCTCTAACCACCCTGGCATTCCTGCATCTCCATCCGCTTCCCTGCCCTCCTTCAGCTCCAGACCTGTCACTGCCCCTGCATAACCCTTTCTCGTTTTTTCTGTTTAGTATTGACAACTGGCCAGTTTTCAGGTCTGGATTCTAGTCTACTATCTCCTCTGCTTCTTGACAATACAAGGTGTGCACACAGACATTCATATGCCCCCAAACCCCTTTCCCTCCTGGCACCCCACAAGTCCGTGGAACACCGCACGCTGCTCCTGTCTGTTCTAGATCAGTTCTAAGTGCAGGATCCTTTTTTTTCTGTTCCATAACCTTTGGCCCTGTTTCTGGCTCTGGGATATGAATTTCATCTTCCTGTGCAATCTAGGGCACACCTTGATACACAACCCTTTCCGAATCTTCCCCAGGACAGCACCGCATCCTCTCTTCTTAACCTGCATTTTAAACTCCTACCCTGTACTAATGGCCTTCTGGATCCCACTTCACCGAGACATTGGTCTCCATGACTCTGGAGAGTCTCTGCCCTCTGTTCGTTCCAAATTACCAATGCTCTGTTCATCTCCAGGACATCAAGAGGCCTACTCAGGAAAATCAAGGCTGTCAGCTGGCAAACCTCCTGCCCCTCAACTCTTTCCTCATAATCTTTCTTGCTGGCTTTGGTGGCCCAAGTTAAAGATTCCACTTCTGAGTTCGAGGCCAGCCTGGTCTATAAAGTGAGTTCCAGGACAGCCAGGGCTACACAGAGAAACCCTGTCTCGAAAAAAAAAAAAAAAAAAAAAAGATTCCACTGTCCCCACCCCTACATGCACTCTCTCCAGCATATTTCAAGCCAGGTCTCTATCAAGCGGTTACATGTGCCAGTAGTTTTTTCTGCTCCTGATCACTCTGTCAATAAGAATATGCATACCTTGCCCAGCAGTGGTGGTGGCACATGCCTTTAATCTCAGCACCCAGAAGGCAGAGACAGGTGGATTTCTTTGAGTTCGGGGCCAAACTAGTCTACAAAATGAATTCCACGATGACCACCAATGCTGTTATACAGAGGAACCCTGTCTCAAAAGGTCACAAAGAAAAAAAACAAAAAAACAAAAAAACCCATGCCTACTTATATGTTTATAATGCCAGATTGAAAGGTACACACTCCCTGCCGTGTGATCTGTGCACAAAAGCTCCCCAAAGGCTCTGACTATAGATCATCTGTGTATTCTCTTGTGGTGCCTTCCACATGACTATGCAGTAAGTACTCCAGGCATTTGCAAAACCGAAATTAAGAATGATTATATATTTTTGTATAAATCAAGAAAGTAGAGCCAGGCGTGGTGGCGCACGCCTTTAATCTCAGCACTCGGGAGGCAGAGGCAGGCAGATTTCTGAGTTCGAGGCCAGCCTGGTCTACCAAGTGAGTTCCAGGTCAGCCAGGGCTATGCAGGGAAACCCTGTCTTGAAAAACAAACCAACAAACAAAAAAAAACAAAACAAAACAAAAAAGAAAAGAAAAGAAAAGAAAAGAAAAGAAAAGAAAAGAAAAGAAAAGAAAAGAAAAGAAAAGAAAAGAAAGAAACTGAGGGAGGTGGGGGGAAGTTTCCTGACTGACTCCTGCTATACAAAGGACTCTCTTCAGCACAGAAGATCGTCGCCTATATTAATTCCCTTGAGTAGAGCAGTCTGTCACAAGCACATAAAGATATCAATCTTTCCACTCTCCTGCCCACACTGGCCAGAAAGCTAAGCTCAAGTTGCCTTGTGATGGCTCTAACACGTTCTTCCCATCAGCTTTAGCATGTTAGAGTTTAAATTCCCTCAAATTATACACCGCGATTGGAGGCATGAAATTCTATGAAAACAGGAGTCAATGTGGTTACAAGAGTAGACTCTGGTGTGTCTATATGTTGAATTTATCGTGATTCGGGGTAAACAGAAAAATACTTAGGCTACATGGTGTACATGAATAAATTTTCGGGGAAAATATAGTTTTATTTTCAAATAAATCTGTGGAGATTAAATATATACTGTTGTGAGTGCCTAGATTTTGAAAATTGCAAGAATGTTTCAGGAAGGATGGAAAATTAAGGAACACCAAGATAGATGTGAGCTCATGAGTCAAACACTGTCGGCATTCACAAGGCGGGGAAGACACACTGTTTCTCAGGACTCACCTCTGGTGACAGCATCTAGTGCACAACCACACCCTGTGGCTCCTCCTCCGATAACAAGGATGTCAAATTCGGATGTGTTCTTCAAAGTCATGAGCTGAGCTTCTCTGGAGGGAGGCTCCCTGTTCACAGGCTCCGTGAGGCATTCTGCTGCTTCCACATATGCCAGGCTCACCTGAGGGAAAGCACACGGGCTGGGGTCACACACCACCCATGGCAATTTAGCAAAGCATACAGTGTACTGTGAAGAAATTCCTAATGGAGATGAAGATTACCAAGACTAGCCCACACTGTCCACATGCAGTTGCAAGATTTCTTTATGTGGGTCTCAAGTTTTTTTACCCACAGAACACCTGGTTGCAAATCCAGTATCTCAACTGTTTGAGTTTTATATATAGCAAAGTTTTATTATTTCTGCCATTGTGTAGCAACTCCCAAACTCTCTACGTAAACCAATTTGGGGAATCAGAAGGAAGTATTTTACTCAGTAGCATCAAATCATTCGGATAAGATTTTAACGTATAGATACCATGTGAAAGGGTAACAGAATATGTTACAACCATTGTGCATTTTCTTTAATAAAAGAATATATGTCTTGTTCAATTCTCATGACCGAAGATATGCTCTTGATTTTGATTTGTCAACTTAAAATCAGTGGAATCAAAAATCTACTTAGCATAAGATAGCATCTCCTTTAGATTAATCTTCTAAGCTCAATGGGAATGATACTTTTCAAAGATTTTAATAAGAGGTTTTCCCGATCAAATATATAAATGATAGATAAAGATTCCCTGTGTTTACAGCGCACTATTTGGATTGCTGAAAACTTAATAATAAAGCTAGGCGTCACTCAGTTAAATTTCTTGGTTCCTTAGCAACATAACCCATCACCAGCCCAAATCAAAAATGCTTGTGCTTTCTTTTTTCCTTTACAGTGTTTGCCTAATATTTGTCGTAGAGAGCATCAGATCAACCCACTACACGTATGTATAAGACTCTTTGATCCATACCCAGGACCACCACAAGCAAAAAGGACTGGGCCACTCTGCTGACCAGCATCTACAATTCCAACACAAAGGAAAGGAAAGGCAGGAAGGCTTTCTAGGGTTAACAGTGAGTCCTAGAGCCAGCCTGCACTACATGGGAGATAACTTGCTTTTAAAAATCTTGTATGTATTACATACACATATTATATATATATATGCCTATGTGTATGATAGATATGTGTGTATATGTATGTATCACAGTGCCACAACCACAAACATACAGAAAAATGGGTTGCTGGATTTTTTTTTTTTTCTTACTGTAGTGTAAATTCATTTACCACAAGAAGATTGGCCCATGTGTCTCCATTAGATATCCAAAGACCACAAATTCTGTTTCTCTCCATTGCATCACAAGGTCAGCACAATGATGGTTCTTCTCCTGCTCTGCCATGAGTCACCTATGAAGCTCTGAATGAGCAGGGGCAAGTTTGCTCAAGAGGAGGAGCTCTCAGGTCATCTAAGAATGGATCTTAGATGGCTTGGGATAGTTTATGCAGTCCAGACTGGTACCAAACTGACCTAGGACTTACAAATGTCTATCAGCATATCCCACTGTGGTCACTGCTCTTACATGAGAATTATTCCTCTCATTCAAAATAAGGAATTTTTTTTTCAATTCAGATAAAAACTATTTCCTACGATTGAATTAATTATCATCAAATCAGTTGTATTTCTTCTATGAAAATAAAGCCAAATGTCTAGAGGAAGTTGGGGAAACCCTGTCTTGGGCCACAGGGACCCAGCCTGAGTCTCCAACCCTGGCTTAGAAGTCTGACAAACTGAGTTCAATCCCCAGGACCCAAGCAAGAGAGAAGAACAGACTTCAGCAAATGTCCTTTGACCTTCATACTCACAACATGGCTTGTTAACTTTTAAATTATCAATTCAAGTGTGAAAACTTTTTTCAAAATCCCATTCTGCATATGAGTCTTCCTATTTGTATACTAATAACTGTTTCCTCATGTAACAAGCCAAGTTAAAAAAACAAAAACAAAAAACCTGCTAGACTCTGTGAAGGACTGGACTCTTCTAGCTATGGTTTAGTCTTCCTCAGCTAATGAGAAGGGAAATAGAACACGTGGAGAGGTTGTATGTATGTATGGATGGATGGATGGATGTACTTACATACATACATACATACATACATACATACATACATACATACATTTATAGAAAAAGCAAATGCCAACATGGGGTGTAGGGGCAGACTATGACCACTGGGGGAGGGGAGAACTACACCATGACAGATGGGAAGGATTTGGACATGGGACTGACAAGTGACTAAACCGCCAGAGCATTTTCACACGTCAACAGAATTGCTGACATTTTCTGCCTTGTAAGTTTTCTAGAAATAGTTGAGAAATAAGTTTAAAGACCATATTATGGTATAGTTCATTAGAACTTGTTAATTCTACAAACTCCCTCTTCTGGTCTCACCGTGAAGACTTAACTAGCTCAGCTTCCCCTTTAGTAGGTAGGTGAGGTGCAGGGGGTTGGGGGCAGAGTCATTTCCATTGACTACGTGGCTCTTGACTTCTTGTGGGAATAGTCTCAGCCTGTCTTATCTCAATATTAAAAACACTTCTCTCATCTTAGTATGGTAGATACATGCCTCTGATCTCAGCCCCAAGAGGCAGGGAAGAAGGAGGATTAAAAGCTCAAGGCCAGACCTTGTCCAAAACAGCAACCATGTTTTCATATGTGGAATATAGGTTTCCAACATCCATCCTAAAAATTCTTTAAAGATTCACTAAGCCCCTGAATTATCCAGCTTTGGCATTGATCCACTAAGCTCATTTGTATCTAGATTTTACATACCACCACACCATCACCTGCTTCAACACAAGGCACCCCGCTCCCACAATACTACCAATGTTTGACCACGGACCTGCCTGTCCACTCAGCTCAGTATCCAAGAAAGCTTTCTCCTGCTTTGTGAACCTCTTTCCTCATTTCCTTTGGCTAGCACTCAACTGCTATGAGTGACTGACGTGCCTCTTGGTAGCCTGTCCTCTATTAACCTAAGCAAGATCCCCCATGCATGAGCAGAGGCCCATCTCTGAGGGATTCCAATCCTCGACTACCTGAAAATTGAGATTAACCACCACCATACCTGGTGAGTGTCTAAACTGTGGTATGCGTCTGAAATGGAATAGTGATCAGTGAGTGATTTTACAAAGAGCTAATGATGAAGAGACACGAACCTCAAATTCAGATTAAAGTCTGAGCCCACATTCCACCAGAGCACAGGCACACCTAACCAATACATGCATGAGTGCCCATGACTGAATGCAGAGTGGTCACCACCCACGTGACTCTGTGACCTACAGGCCTGAAAACAATGACTTACCACACACAGAAAAACCAACCAATCTCTGTGCTGAGCAGTCAGACTCAGGCATCTGTGTACTACATGACTGCGATCATTCTACATAAACAATGTTAAGTAAAAAACAAAGTATGGGGATCAAAAAACAGATCGGTGATTTCAGGCCTTGGGAGAACACTGTCTACAAAGGGCACAAGAAATACCTTGAGGATGAAAGAACATTCTGTAATTTAACTGTGGTTATAATTACATAACTGGGTGTGTTATAAAGAGGTGATCTCACTACGTTGAAGCTGTTACCCAAATTGCACCTCAATAAAAGTGACTTAAAAATAATAACTGTGGCTAGAGCCCTTACGTTCTAAGTGGTTTAATAGGATGTTTGCTTTCTTTTCTTTTTTTTCTGTTCATTGAATCTTCATAGCAGACCTGAGTCAGGTGTGTCTTGATCTCCACTTAGAAAGCCAGGACTGAGACATAAGAAGGCGTTATCCCAAAACTGTGTGACCAGCTCACAGCAGAACTGGAATTGTAGTGACCCAGCCTGACAACAGAGACCAAGTCCTATACGTCTATACTGCGCTGACTGTGCAGGGAATCTTAAGGAAATACATGCAAAAGCAGATAAACTAGTTACAACAGAATGAAGTAATACCACTGGCGAGATGCAGAAAACTTTTAATATGGAGTTGGGGGTACCAATTGTGGCAGAAGCTGTACTGAGGGGTTCTTCCAACTTAAAAATATATATACTTATATCCACACACAGTACTATTGAGGGTGATTTATTTAATTTCTGACGGTATTTTAAAATAACGCTTTATTTTTGTTTATTTCTTTCAAGAGAGCTGGAAAGTGTTGCAACTGAGAAGCAAAGCACCATGCTTATTTTAGAGGCAGTAAACACAGCCTAAGGCCCTACTTAGAATTATGACAGGAGAAAGACTCATTTTGGCTTTCATACGGCTTTGAGTAACAAAAATACATCTGCACTCTACCTTCTCTAGAATATGTTGATTTCAGGGAAATAACGGAGGGGGGAGGAATTAGAGATGATGAAGCAGTATTGGTAAGTAACGACAGTCTTTAAGAAAAGGGTCTTTGTGCTCCACTCCTCTCGGATCTGTCCTTTCCTAGGTCTCCTTTTCCAAGCGGACAGTGTAATTAGTCAGGAATCTGGGAGGTGAGCTCTGCTGATGGATGCATCTAAAGATGTCCTGATGCTCATGGGATCTGCAGAGGCTGGACCCAGCACCACTCACTCAACAAATCACTATATTGAGAAGTCCCCCAAGCGTTCTATAGAGTAGGAGACAAAAGGATAAGGTGGCAATTATAATATTACTTGCAGGGTATTTAAGTCAGGGAAGGGGCTAAAAGGCTCGGGGGACTCTCTCTCTCTCTCTCTCTCTCTCTCTCTCTCTCTCTCTCTCT
>NC_034592.1:43855065-43858356 GCF_900095145.1 Mus pahari | reverse complement strand
AGGAAGGAAGGAAGGAAGGAAGGAAGGAAGGAAGGAAGGAAGGAAGGAAGGTAGGTAAGCCGGCCAGTCCCAGAAGGCGTGTCATAAATCCTGGCCAAGCTTTCCTAGGAAGGCCAGCTAAATCAAGAGTAGTAGACATCAGCTGGAAGACACTAGGAAAGGAATCAGGTACAGCATGTGCTAGGTCTAGAATATACACAAGTCTGCTCTTTCCTGTGAGCACACTACTCTTAAAGTCAGGCTTACACGTCCAACTTTAAAAACGGCACGGTTTCACATAAATCTCAAAATTCCAAACTGAGATCACCCTATGAAAACTTGAGTACCAGCAGCTGTGGCCTGTAGGTAGGGCAGGGCCTGTGAGCTTCAGGACACTCACTGGTGTTACCCAACTCGCCTGTCTGTCCCCCGGAGGCATGTGAGTTTGCTGTTCCAAGCCTAAACCCAGAACAAGGCAAGCACTTCCAAATGAAGGACTAGCTACCTAACCTCACCACTGAAACCAAGGCTCTATATAGTCCCATCTACTGGAGAGGCAGAAGGATAGAAAGGTCAAGGCCACCAGGGGCAACTTGTTCAGATCCTATCTTAAAAAGTGAGCTTTGGGCTGTAACTCAGTGGTTAAGGTCTTAACATGTGAACTCCCTAGGTCCAATGCCCAGTACCACAAGGAAAAATGAAATAGATCCCCCCAGTATTATGAGAGACATGCACAGGGTTTGGAGAGATCTCAGTGGGTAAGCGCACATATTGATCTTGCAGAGGACCCAAGTTTGGTTCCCAGCACAAACATTAGGTGGCTCAAATCTCCAGGTATTTCCAGCTGGAGGTGAATCTACTGGACTCTGGTTTCGGAGGGCATCTGCAAGTATGTATGGATAGTCAGATGCGGGCACAGAATAAAAAATGAAATATCCACCTTTTAAAAAGACAGAGACTTGAGTCTACCTAGAATTGGAAGCCAAGTTCCTAATCTGTAGTTACCATGAAAGCATTTCCCCCCAGAACAGGATCCCCAATGAGATCAGTTTTACTATGGCTGAGCACTATTAGACTTGCAAATTAAAAAAAAAAAAAAATTCCTAGACATTTGCAACTTCGGGTGAGACCGAAAACAAGATCTAATAATTAGTGTCTATTTCTGAAAGAAGTGCATATTTAAAGACCACAGGCAATTAACAGCCAGGCTGTCCTGTAATCATGTACAGTAATAATTGGAGTATAAAGTAGGTTTCATGCAAATCACTTCAGACTGCAACAATCACTCTCGCTCGCCCATATTGTGCCATTCAATCAATGGAATCACTTAGACTGCAGAGAAATTGCTTCCTGTTTTGCTGTCACCAAAGAAGACTAGCCATATCTGTGTGTTTCTGGAGGCAAAAAGTGACAAGCATCTTCAAACGGTTTATCTTCAAAAGTCGGAATGCTCTTCGCTTCCGGGATCCTCTTGTAATGAAATTGATGCCCTTTCTTGGATTTACATAACAGTTAAGCAACGTGTTTCTTTTTTCTTTTTTTCTTTTTTTTTTGTTTTTGTTTTTTGTTTGTTTGTTTGTTTTTCTAGACAGGGCTTCTCTGCGTAGCTACCACCACCAGGAGTCAGGAGCTGGCAGCTGAACCACCTCTTTCTCATCATAATCAACTGTAAGCCAAAGGGAATTCTTCCTCCCTTAAGTCGCCTCCCTCAAGCAGGCAGCCTGAAGTGACAAGCACGCCCTCTTTCCAGGCACCGAGAATGGACCTCTCGTGCACCCTGAAGGCGTTGTAGAGCCTATCCATGGCTGTGATTCCTTTCAGATGTGCACAGAGCCCTCTGCAATCGGTTGCCAAACTTTGGGGTAGTAGAGCAGAGAGTCATGCAAATCCAGTCTCCGAGCAACTGTCGCTTTCCGCCATAGTACGCAATTTAATTGATGGAATGTTAGATTCAAGGGGAATTGCTGGAAAAATGAAGAAGTGTCGGCTCTGTCTGAACGATTCAAATAAGTTAGCACCATTAACTTATGTGACTAAACAAGCTGAGGCTTTGAGAATGTCGCCTACTGGTTTCCAATAAATAATCGAATTTCCTCTTTTTAATTGAATGTATTACTATCATTTGTGTGTGTGTGTGTGTGTGTGTGTGTGTGTGTGTGTGTGTGTGTGCGTGTGTCCCTAACATAACATGTAAGTGGAAACCAGAAGACAACTTTGAGAGTCCATTCTCTCCTTATATGGGTTCCAGAGAATGATGTAAGGTCATCGGAATTCATGGCGAGGTCATTTACCTACAGTGTGATCCACTAGCCTCAAATAGTTATCGTTGAATATATAACGCAGTAAAGGTTCGACATTGCCGCCCAAATCTAATATCTTGCATGGGATCAGAATATCTGCAAGTCGAAGAGATAGTTCAGTAGTGAAGGCCACTTGCTCTTGCAGAGGACCCAGATTCCCAGGACTGAGTGGCTGCTCAACACTGCCTGTAACTCCAGCTCCAAAGGAATCTGAAACCCTGCCATGGCCTCCCCCTGTGCCAGGAATGCGCAAGTAATACATACATACATACATACATACATACATACATACATGCAAGCACTCAGATAGGCATATAAAATAAATGTCTGTTTGTTTGTTTGTTTGTTTGTTTGTTTTAAAGAAAGAAAGCAGACGGTCTAGAGAGGAAACCCAAGGCTGAGGGGACAAAGAGGTAAGGGGAAAAAGATGCAACTCTTGCCTGTCCAGCAGCTATTAGCCCACCCCACCCCTCAACAGCATCTCATAAATATATAGAGGAATTATTATTATTATTATCTTCACATATTACCTCCTCCAGGCTGCAGTTTCCCCTCCTCTCTGCCCAGTCTCTCCCTCCCACCACCCATCTCCTCCAGATCCACAAGTCCCTCCCACTCCCCTCGAGGAGAGGAGGTATCCTTTTGTGTATTTCTTTTCTTTTCCTTTTTCGCTTCTATTTTTTTTTCTTTTTCTTTTCTTAAATCTAAACCAGAGTGGTGGCACAAGCCTTTAATTCCAGCATGGGGGGTCGGGGGGGGGCGCACTGAGACAGACAGATCCCTGTGAGTTCTGAGATCAACCCGGTCTACAGAGTGAATCCAGGACAGCCAAGGCTATCACACTGAGAAGTCCAGCTTTTAAAAAAAAAAAAAAAAAAAAAAAACCAAACAACAACAACAACAACAAAATAGATTGTAACTGACAAGAACCATGGTCATATTTCCAGCACTTGTGCTAGAAGCATTTTATAGTAAGTGGATTTTTAATGTGGAAGACTGTATGAACTCTGTG
>NC_034592.1:43851444-43854607 GCF_900095145.1 Mus pahari | reverse complement strand
AAAAAAAAAAAAAAAAAAAGAGACAGGGTCTCCCTGTTGCATGGCTCTGGCTGTCCTGAAATTCACTATGTTGACCAGGCTGGACTAGAACTCCCAGACATCTGCTTGCCTATGCCTCCCAAACACTGGGATTAAAGATGTGCGCCACCACAGACAGGCCTTGTACAAGGCAGAACCTCCGATGCAGTTAGTGAAGTCTAGAAATCTTAGCACGTCCTCCTAGCCTGCGGTCAGGCGTGCTGGGCAGCCACGGAGAGAGCCCAGATGAAGCAATCCCTGTTCCTAAAGCTCTCCCTAAGGCATTGACCTGGAACTGAAACGGTTCACCAGCCCCCTCTCCCTTTCAGATGAGTACCATACTGACCCACTGAGTCAAGGGACCAGCCTACTGACTACACTTGAACCTTCTGTTCAAAATATCTCATGCTCAAATGTGAGATGCACACTCTCCATATCTTTGGAGACTTCATGAAATGCAAGTAAGATGCGTACATACTTATTGCACAATCAGACCTTGGAAAGTTTTTGTTGAAAAATCTCAGGTTACAAGAAGAAGGTAAAATTGGGTCTACCTCACTTAAAAGTATCCTTTATCCTAAACTGGGAGGTGGGAGATACCTAGAGAAAGCTTTCCAAACACAAATATGTAGCTATCAGGCTGGGAGGAAAGAAAAAGAACAGAAGCAAGAGGGCTCTCCCAGGGCATTTATAGAAAGTTTCCTCCGTCCCACAATATCCCTAAAAAGTTTTCTTTAAAAGGCCTTAAAATGAATAAATAGTTGAAATGAAATGCAAAGTCAAATCAGAGTGAATGTCAGTGCCGCTCAGTTAGCAACAGCCTAGCAGCTCACCAGCTGTCTGTGCTAATCCTAGCTCAGCCGTTGACTCACGGGGGTGACCTACAGAAGTACAGTTAACCTCGCAGATTCTGTATGCCAGCCACAAAATAGCATCCCAAACTCCTCGAAGGCCCAGTGTGAGTTAGAACTTCGAGTTGCCGCCGCCGTGGCCCCACTTTCGAGGGCTAAGTGTTAAATAGGAACCAAAATTAGATAGAGACGGATAGGATGCTCTTCAGAGAACATTCCCAGCTCTGTCTGCATAATTTCAGGGCTTTGATGAAGCATGTCTCATAAGACACAGTTTAACCATACAGAGTGGTTAAGAATAGTTTCAACTGGCCTTATCTAAAATACAACGTATTCCGAATCCTCATCAAGCTTTTGATACCAGGCACATTCCCAGCACACTTAGTTGTATTTCTAGGAGGAAAAAAAAAAAAGAGTCTTTCCAGGAATCTATGCAAAGGGTTCTAAATAGGAGAAGCAAGTGAATGATGAATGTTTTTGGTATAAGCCCTAACAATAAAACTCTCATTATAAGAAACAGCTCATTAGTCAGCCAGATTAAAAAATGACATTCAGGACGCATGTGATGGCTGGATGCTTAACAACATGATTCTCTTCTTCCAGAGAAATGGGGCTGCAGGCAGGAAAGCCTTACAGGTAACAAGTTCCTGAACCATAGAAGAAATGGGTCCCTCACCTCCCCGTGCTGATTGCTAAGGGCAGTAAGAAACCCTTGCTGTAAGCCCTGAGTCTGGAGCTTGCTTGTTAGAGTGACTGGCTTCCCTATCCCAGCAATTCACCTATGGGATTGACATACAACTGTCAGGGGGGCTGGAGAGAGATGATTCAGCAGCTAAGAGCACTTGTTGCTCTTGCAAAGAACCTGGATTCGGTTCCCAGCACCGATGTGTACATTTAAAACCACCTGTAACTCCAGTTCTGGCCAATCCAGCCCCCTCTTCTAGCCTCCGTGCATATCAGGCAAGTGTGTAGTGCAGGGGAAACACTTATACCCATAAAATATTTTTAAAATACAACTTTGAAACCTGTTTGGCACGCCTTTAATCCCAGCACTTGGGAGGCAGAAGCAGGCAGATTTCTGAGTTCGAGGCCAGCCTGGTCTACCAAGTAAGTTGCAGGGCAGCCAGGCCTATACAGAGAAACCCTGTCTTGTAAAAGCCAAAAAAAGAAAACAAAAACAAACAAACAAACAAAAACAAAAACCCCGTTTGGCAACCAAAGATTCAACTTACCTACTTCATATACAGTTCATCACTCTGAAACTTTCCCTAGTGTGTGACACCTCATCCTTTGTAGAAAAACACAAGTTACATATACTATGAAATATTCTACATAAAAAGAAAGGAAAACATCAACCAGACAGCATACAATAGCTGGTGAGGACCCTGACACATATACAGGAGGACTTCGGGGTCTGGCCTCGGTGAGAGAAGCACTTAACCCTTGAGAGCCTTGAGGTCGCAGGGACTGAGGAGACCTGACAGGGTTGGGGAACAGATCCTCTTGGAGACAGGGGGAGGAGGAATGGGATGTAGAACTGTGGGGGGGCGGACCGGGAGGAGGTAACAGCTAGACTGTAAAAATATAAAATTAAAAAAGAAGAAAAAAGAAATAATTGACAACCTTAATTAACCTGTTACGATAAGGTGATAAGCCAGACCTAGAGAACACAAACCCACATGATCTCGTATGTGGAATCTAAAATAGTGAAACAAGAGTGGCCAACAGGACCCTGAACCGTAACACTGAGAGGTATTGCTGAAGGGATTCTACATTCAAGGTCGACCTTGAACTTCTGATCTTTGTGCCTCTATTACCCCCACCTTGGAAATTTGGTTTTTACTGTTTATAGTCAGACTTTTAAAGAGAAAGGCTGCTTGCAAACTATGTAAAATGCCTCTGTAAGTGGAAGACTAGTTACCTTAGGGGATAGGTGTGGTCACAAGTTCAAGGTCATATGGCAAACAAACAAAGATAGCACATGAGTGAACATTCTGGTTAACTCCAGACCCCCAAATACCCTCAGATTGGAAAGCTTCGCCCACTGCAGTTCAACTCTTCATGATGTTGAGAGTGCTTAAGAGGCAGAGTGATATTCAAAGATGCTTGCCGTAGAACAGCAAAGCAAGTAGGTACAACTTTTTTAATTTAAATGTTGCCAGAAACCCATCTAATATATGTCTGTCTTCTCTCACTTCAGTTATTAACATAGGTAAAAATACATAAACCAGCCAATTATTTTTAAGTTTGGTATTCCATCTTCTCGTGCCAAAAAAAAAAAAAAAAAAAAAAAA
>NC_034592.1:43842765-43849450 GCF_900095145.1 Mus pahari | reverse complement strand
GGGGAGGGAGGGGAAGGGGAGGGGAGGGTCTATTTCACCTCTGAGTGAGCTCACAGAGCCCACTGCAACTCCAGAGTGAGTAATGGAAAGAACAAGCATAGCATGTCACCCAAGAGGGGCCCCTTGCAGCTAAACAGATCTGTTAAATCAACCACAGGTGGGTTAGAGAGAAGACCACACCATCACATCAGTTTTTCCAGTTCCTACCTTAATGGTATGAATGATAAGTTAATTATTTTTCTTTAAAAAAAAAAATGCCTTTGTCCTAACATGAGAAGAGACTAGAGTAGTAGCGGGCTAACTTGTCATATTTCAGCCTATCCCTTTCCATTCTCCGTGGCCACCTCCATTCTTCCTACAGCTACCCAGGAATTGCTCCACTCTTGCCACTTCTGCTTTCATAAGCTTACTCTGGAAGTGCTCCCCAGCTCCCTCTCTCCACTACCCATTTCTCCCACTCCACTTATGAGCAGCCTGGAATCAGATAAAGGAGAGCCTCCCAAAAGAAGGCGCCTCTTTCTCTCCCGTGTTAGGCTGGGTAAGATGTCATTTAACGCCTTTTCAACTAAAAGTTTATCATTAAACACATCCCCGCGACCCGTACTAAAACAAAACAAAACAAAAATCACAACCTATTCCTAAAAAATTGCACACTGATGGAATGATGTAGTGGTAGAATGCTTGCCTACAGTGTGTGAGACTCTGGAATTAATCCCCAGTGCAACAGGAACAAGAATTAAATTTTAAAAAGAGGCCTTGGCATGGCCATGAGGAATACCTTGCTGGCACCCCAGGACCTTCAGCTGTCCCCCGACCAAGCAAGGCCAGCCAGCCTTCAGGGGTGAGGCTGGGGCTGTCTGCATGGTGTCCTGGGTGTTTTAGAAAACACGAATTTAACAAAGAAAACAAAACCTCAAGGAATATCTGTTAACAGGAAAAAAACAGTGTTTCCATACAAACAAGAAAAATCAGCTATTCAGAGATCAGAAAATGATGGCATCTGAGGATCAGGCACAAGAAGGAAAAACGTTGTGAAACTCAAAACAGAAATAGCTGGAAAAAAAAATTGGAAGTACAGTTGAGAAAAACTGTATTCCATTAAAAGCTGGAGAAGTAACCAGCTCAGAAATACATAACTTGAAGGATAATATTTAAGCTGTGCAGTTATTATTAATGAGAGATGGTTTCCCAGGCCAGACTGTGACATTAGACCAGGCATGTCACCATAAAGACAGTAAAAAGATGCAAATGACTGCAGAGAAACCGAAACAAGACACTAACAAGTCTAAAAAAAAAGGGAGGGGGGGGCTTGGCTATTATCGTGGCCAGATTGTTCAGTCTAAGATTAATTCATTTAGAAAGCTTCCCAATGTTAAACAACAACCAAGAAACTTCCCACTACTGTGCTACTGTGTCTAAAGCCAGGAAGGCTGAGTGTGAGCCTGAGAACATCAGTGGAAAAGCCTCGAATACAACAATACAACGGCTGCCACCAAGTCTGCAGACACTAACTCTGTGAGCACTATGTCCAAGGAGAACACACTTGCACAACCACCTATCCGAAGCCTCCACAGTAGTACCCACAGCACTTCGAAACAGGGCCTCAGCAGGCCCCTTTGCCAATGTTACAGTCAAAAAAGGGTCACTTGAAAAGAACTCACATTGATCAGAACCAGTTGTGTCAGTTGTCAAAACCAGTTCTCAGGACACAAAAAGAGACAGGGCCCCATCAAGAAGCATAACGTCTAAAGATGCAACCAGGACTGATCATCTAACACCAGACTGATAGTAAAGTCAAAAGATATTGACCAGCACAGATACATGATTGCAGGAGCAACTGTTCATAGATCAGCTCTGCTCAGATGATCAAATGGAGAACTGCAAAAGGAAAGGGGCTAAAATGATCTCCTCATTTCAGTAGTCACCCAGGCTGAGCCAAAGGGGCAAAATGAAAACCCAGCTGGGTCCTTTTGGACTACCATGGCAGAAGAAGATGAACAATTATTTACTGGAAAACTAAACAAAACTATTTCTGAATGCCTGAACCTCATTAATAAGGGGTGCCCAAAAGAAGAAAATTTAGCCACATTGAATGACCTGATTCATAATATTCCAGATGCCAAAAAAAAAAAAAAACTTGTTAAATATTGGATATGTCTTGTACATATTGAACCAATCACAAGTCCTGTTGAAAATATTATCTCAATCTATGAGAAGGCCATTCTGGCAGGGGCTCAGCCTATTGAAGAGATGCAACATATAATCATAGACATCCTAACAACAAGAAAAAGTCAATTTGGGAGAAAATATTGAGGAGGTATAGAGGAGGCTCATGCAGTCAAGGAACATATCCAAGAAGTAAGTGTTGAAGCTAATCTAGGGTCAGGAAAACCAGAAGAGGAGAATGAACATCATGGAAAAGTTGAGGTTTGTGAAGAGGATCAAGACAACAAAAGACCCAACCAACGATTTAACAACCCCTGACTCAAAAACTGAGGCAGGTCGAACAATTCGATACAAAATATCTTCTACATCAAAGTTACAAAGTATGAAAAAGACGTAACATGATAAAAATTCCACATTTGAAGAGCTAAAGTTCCTGACACCAGTGAGACGCATTCAAGACAAGACGTTACAACTGCCAGCGGTTAAAAGACCATGACCCTTCTGTGTCTTCCCTGAAACAGTTGTCTGAGTGAGGAGGGCCGCCTTTGTTTGCGGCCCTAATGCAGCACTGTGCCCATTGTCTTGGAGCCTGACATAGCAGAAGAGGACTAGCAGTCCTGAGTCCTGAGCAGTTATGCTTGAGTTACTCCTGTAGCCCTGCATGTATACAACTTTATAGTAGGTCTTAAGTTCTCCGCATGCCTAAGTATCATACCGGTGATCTTCATTAGCTGGTTTATTGTGTTTTTAAAGTATAATGTTAGCTGCTTCACTTTACTAATTACTTACAGTTAAAGAAGCATAATCAAAAAAATGTAGTCTATATACATTTGTATTTTTACAATGACTTTGTTCCTAATATATTTATAATAAATATATGTATGATATTCCAATGACGTTTCATTAATTGACTGACGTGTTTAATGATGGAACTGACTTTAGGACCCTACTGTGGGGGTATAGTCAGCTGCCTATGGCAAATATTTCAACAAATATGTTCTGGGGATCTCAAGGTGCACTTGCCTAATGTACAAGACCCTGGATGCAATCCTTAGCACCACAAGGAAAAATACTTTGTGTAAGGTCATTTAACCACAGTGACCAAATTTAAGCTTAGTGTTGGAAATACATTGCTAAATTTGTATTTGTATTACTTACTTTTAATTGTGATAAAATACCTGACAGAAAAAAATTTTTTTTTTTAAGAAAGAAGAGAGGTAAATTTTAAGTAGAGCTCAACCAGGTGGATACTACCAGCAGGAGAGGAAGATACAATATACGCACAGTTCCCTAGGACACCACATAGTGGAGGCTGAGGATACCGCTATGTGAAGGTTCTTCAACACCAACTTATTCTACTTTGCTGCAGGATATTTGATCACACTGTGAACCCCGAGATTGTGTTATTCACTGGAAAAAAAAAGTTTCTAGTTGTGATGTGCACATGCGCACACGCACGCACATGTACACACACACACACACACACACACACACACACACACACAGCCCTTAGTACACACCTTTAATCCCAAACAATGAAGGTAAAGGTAGTTTTGTAGAAGCACCATGTTTGAAAGTGATGTTTAAATGAGTGGCAAAGTGATGAGTCAGAGATAGATTTGACACAATAGGATCTGCTCAACTCTTACAAGAAGAGAGGAGAAAAAGAGGCTACTTGAGCGAGGCAGAGCAGAAGGAGGGAAGAAAGAGGCAGTTTTACCAGAATTGTCTCAGAGAGACAGGCTGAAGAGAGACCAAGTTAGACACTGGTAAGGACAGACCAATCCAGGTAACAAGGAGGAGTCAGAAGAACCAAACAGATGGCGGATGTTAGAATGAGGCCAAGCAGAGCAATTCAGGAAGAAGCTGAGAGATGCCACTACATTCCATCAGACAGCTCGGAGAGGAATTTGAGCCACGATAGCTGTGTCGAACCAGCCAGCGAGAGCTCAGAAAGAACTAGAAAGAAGGAGCTTATTGAGCACTAAGTCTCAGAGGCTGGAAACACTCTAGGCCTAGATAAGATAAGCAGGAGGCCTCTGGATGACAATCACGTCAGGCGACATCACGTCACGTCACGTCACGTCATGTTACCTCTACACTTCTTTCTCTCTCTACCTTCTTCCTTCCTCCCTTCCATCCTCCCTTTCCTTCCTTCCTTCCTTTTCCGAGATGGGTGCGGGGGGGGGGGGGGGTAATCTCATTATGTAACTAATTCTAGCTCTGGTTGCCCTGGAAGTGGTTATAGAGATCGTGCTGGCCTCAAATTCACAGAGATCCTCCTGCTTCAGCCTCACACGTGCTAGGATTAAAGATGTGCTCCATCACACCCAGCCTTCTGATTTATACATAGGAGACAGCAGACTTCCAGTATGAACCATCTTAAAAAAAAAATCAGGCCCAAGCAGGGGGAACAGCACGGGTGACCACACCTGAATAACAAGGCAAAAACTTTTCACAGCAAACCATCGGCAGAAAAATGGCGCATGCCCAGGGTCCTTTCAAAACCATGGGCAACTCACAAGTCTCAAGGAGCAGATCATTAAAAAAACAAACAAAGAAACGAACTTGAATTCAGTCACCATCATCCTTATACATCCCCATGGCTCTGACCGGTGCAAACTTTGTGGGACACTTTATGTTAACAGTTAAAGTAAACTGTCTCTTTTCTCTGTGGAGTTTGTCTATTTTTTGTTCAACCCCACTTAGCTACCCTCTCTCAACTATAAGCTTAAGGTAGTCTCTTAAAGGGACAGGAATCAGTAAAAAGGCAGTTGGGTTTCCTATGCAACTCACTGACTGGAATATGACCAGGGTGGTCCCCCACCCCCACCCCACCCCATCCTAGCGCCACCCCCACGCCAAGAACCTGTCAGCTTCTTTTTATAAATGACTCCAAGCTGCTGGTATCTATTTCACTGTGCTATTAGGGTAGTCGGGTGCCTAACTTGAGACGAAGTGACAAATGCTCTAGAAATCAGGCGGTCCTTGCTGTGCTTTGGTTTTCTCCAGCCCTAACTCAGCTGCTCCAGAGCACTATCAAGCTTATTGTGAGATCAGTTGTTTAAAAAAAAAAAAAATCATACTTTCAAAAGATGAAACCGTTAATAAGTATAAAATTAAGCCATAAGCTTCATAGTGAAACATGCTTACTGTGGTTAAAAGAAATACACCACATACGAATTTAGCAACACCTATTAGGTATCATGACCTTTGGCACTGGCATTTCCCAGTTTCAGTTCAGATATCATAGAGCTGGGGAACGATGAGGGAAGGAATCTCATCCCCAGTGCTCATGTCCCGAACCTGTGAAACAGCCTCGGCAGAAGCAGCATCTCTCACATTTGCTCTCAAGAATCCAGCGCAGCTTTTGAAAAGAAAGTGCATCAAATACAATGAGCAGATGAGAAGGGAGTCAATAGCTAGACAGTAAATGTGGGCAACACACGCACACCCTGGGATGCCCTGGGGTCCGGTGCCTGTGGTTCAGAATAAAGAAAAGGTGACGCTCAAATACCTCTCTTCAGGAAAAAAAAAAAAGACAAAAAATGAGCCTCCGGGTTTAGGCCAGGTACAGTGGCCAGGCCTATAATCCCTGCCTGATTATATTCTCTTTCCTTTTCTTCTCTTTATTTCTTCCTTCCTACCCCTTTCCCTCTCCCCCCCCCCCTTCCCCCAGACTCACTCACTCTTTAGGCCTGGCTGTCCTGGAACTCACTATTATAGATCAGGCTGGTCTTGAAGTCAAGAGATCCACTCACCTGCCTTTGTTGAGAATTCTGTGCACAGAAAAATCAAGCCAAGAATGATCTGTCTGAGTTCCAAGGAGTCAGGCTTATAGAGTAAAAACCCAGTCTGTCTTAGATAGATAGATAGATAGATAAATAGATAGATAGATAGATAGATAGATAGATAGATAGATAGATAGATAGATAGATAGATTGGAGGGGCTTAATCACTCTAAGTGTAAGGCAATTTCTCAATTAGGGTAGAAACTTCCAAGCAATATGCCCCGTTCTACCATCTTCTAACACAAAGACACAGGAAGAGGAGTGCCGGGAAACCTGTGGTTTAAAAGGAAGCCACCAGACCTCCTCCACTCTCCTCTGGAAGCAGAACTAAACTGCCCAGACAGCCTAGGAGGAAAGAAACGGGAGCAAAACTAACTACAGCATCTCAAGGCCAAAGAGTACAAAATCTTGCCATGAGATCATATCCTGCCCTCAACCCATAGTTGTGGTGCACAGGGAGAACTAAAAGGAAACTAAACACTGTCTTCAGAATGTTCATATCAATCCCACTGGTGTGGTGCCCCCCTCACTGAACCATCCTCCTTACCTGAGATAATATACTTGCTGTATAAGTAACCAAATTGTTAAGAAATAACGGCCTCCGGGCGTGGTGGCGCACCCCTTTAAACCTAGCACTTGGGAGGCAGAGAGGCAGGTGGATTTCTGAGTTCAAGGCCAACCTGGTCTACGGTATGAGTTCCAGGACAGCCAGGGATACACAAAAAAAA
>NC_034592.1:43823379-43842033 GCF_900095145.1 Mus pahari | reverse complement strand
AGGGAGGGAGGGAGGGAGGGAGGGAGGGAAATATAACCAGACGGCAGAACTGGGCCTTTGCTTTCCCACTTTCTTCCTCAGACTCCTGCCTTCTAAGCGGACAAACTTGGCAAGTGTGAGGAAAGTGCCTGGGCATCTCAATGAACTGGACAAAGTAAAATCTAAATGAACAAACCCTGGCAGGAATAAACGAGACAGTCTTTAAAAATCAAGGAGCCAAAAGGAGGCTTTTGAGAAGACATTTCCATTTTAAAACACGAGGCACTCAAAGCTGGTGGACATCATAAGTCATTATTCTGAGGATCTCTCAACCTAACAGAAATTCTAAGAGTACACGGTCATGAGCACACGGAGACAGCATCCCCGGCTTCATCACAGTCACTACTCACTTGCTTTCTTCTGTAATGAGCAAACTGAGAGAGTCCCAAAACAGTGGCCAGGGCTCCTCCACCCACAAGAATAGTCCCCTTCACTGCCTTTTGAAACGCCATTGCTCAGCCTACAAAGAAAAAAAGAAAAGAAAAAGTTAATCTCATTGCTTAACAATCTTAATCATAAGACGCTGCACAGCTTATGAAACTATCTTAAAGTAGACAATGAAACGTAAAATAAGAAGATTCCTGACATGACAATGGGTAGGTATACTATAATCCAAGAGCACTAACTCAAAAAAAAAAAAAAAGACAGGAAATTGATTATGTAAACGTTACATTCAGAGCTGACAGGAATTAAAGAAAGAAATGCAAATTAAGAGACAACTGAGGGTATTTAAACAGTATAAAGTCAAGAGAGCTGTGAAAAGAAATGTCGATGTGGATGTGACAAAACTACAAGCTGTACTTGCGAATTTGTTCTCCAGCTAATCCTCTCCACGAAGGAAGTCCTGGGTCATTCGACAGGACAATAAACCACAGGCCCACTTCAGGCCCTTAGGCCGAGGGTTCAATTCAAACTCGGGGACAACTTTCTGGAGTTCTCCCTTCTTGATGTAACTCTCACAGAAGCCGAACGCTGAGATACTGAGATTTCCATCGCTAAAACTGTGGAAGTCAACAGATGCCAGGCCCTGGTCCTCTAACAGAAAGATAACTTAACCTGCTGTAACTCCTTTTGTTAGTGGAGTTTAGAGGGGGAGAAAAGAGGACAAGGAAATGGGGGAGGTTTTCCTGGAGCCAGTGACAGGCCAGCGGAGGCAAGGAAAAAGCTCCTTTGTACTCACAGGGTATTGCTGAATAAAGTGCTGTATTGTGAGAGGGCCTGCTTTCTTCTCCCTGCCTTTCTACTCCTGGATTGATTGGATTTTTTTTTTTTTAAAGTTCTGTTCATGGGGATTTAAAAATATTTCCTGACTTCTTTAGAAGCCAAAACCATTGCAAGGCATTAGAATCCCATCAGAACCCTCTGCTCTACTTTTATTCTGTCAAACATAAAACGATAACATTATGTGAGCATTTTTTTTAACTTAAGAGCAAATAACTTTACCTGCCTAAACCTTTCTCCTTCCATTCACAAAAGCTGCTAGCACACCCGACCTCTTAGAAGGAAGCTGTTACTCTAGTTTCAAGAATGGGTAGTGATCAGACCTGTCTGAACCCGTCACTTGTGCCTGACTAATACGGGTTAAGAGCTTGCTAAGTTTAAAGGTAGTTCTAACTTAGAATACAAAAAAAAAAAAAAAAAAAAAAAAAAAAAAAAAAAAAAAAAAAAAAAAAAAAAAAAAAAAAAAAAAAAAAAAAAAAAAAAAATTAAAAAAAAAAAAAAAAAAAAAAAAAAAAAAAAAAAAAAAAAAAACCAACATAAATTATAATTGCATGTTGGGTTCCATATTAGATATAAAATATCAGTTCTACTCCCCTAAATTAAAGAATTTCAGTAGAGTTGGTAAGTAGGTTCTATACAGAACTCATTTTGGAATACTATAAATTATACACTAATAGAAGCTGGGATTTCTTTTTTTTTTTTTCCTTTCTGATCTTCTTCTTCAAACTCCAACATGAGGTGTGTATTATCATCATCATCATCATCATCATCATCATTCTTACCCAAGAAACTATTTAATATAGATACCCTGACATTGGAGGGCTCTCCTTTACTATCTTTGTTGTTAGAAGAACAGGAAAAGGCAGCACTTGGGAGGCAGAGGCAGGCGGATTTCTGAGTTCGAGGCCAGCCTGGTCTGCAAAGTGAGTTCCAGGACAGCCAGGGCTACACAGAGAAACCTTGTCTTAAAAAAAAGAAGAAGAAGAAGAAGAAGAAGAAGAAGGGCCGGTCCTGACTTCCTCGCACGGTCCCTTGGGTTTCACTGTAAGCTCTAATCCTGTTCAAGGAACCTCTAGAACCAGTCTACAATCAGAGAAGTAAAGGAGAGGGAGAAGGACTCAGAGAGAAGCAGAAGAGGAGAAGAAACAGGTTTCTTAGCAATCCTTTGAGCTTGAAGTTGAGAGGCACCAAAATAGTACAAACAGCTACTGGCAAGAGACACTGCACACCTCATCCTAAAAGATCTATACCTGGATGGTTCTTATCCATTGCCTGCGCTTCTCTCTGAGAAATCCATGAAGAATGTCTGTCTGTAAACTAAGTCTTGATTGAGACGAGCACATCCCTGCTCCTAGTGTTCTTTCTATGAGCACTTTTCTATTTTTAATAAACTCCAACAGACTTGGACTAAAATACTTCTCTGGTCAAAGCCATGAAACCTGTGCTGACCTGACCCTGAGTCAGATCTCTAAAAGCAGGAGGGATCCTCTTGTCGGACTGCTCCGAGCAGTGATGTGGAGCTGTGTCTTCTTCTGCCACCACTGTCACTTTCCCTACAGAACTATCCACTTTAGCTCAAACTGTGTTTGCTGGTTAAGGAAGTCAAAAATTCAGTTACCCTTAGGCTAAACCTTACCTTCCTTAAAAGAAAAAAACCACACCAATGCAGGCACCCATTTGTCACACAGCTTACATTGTTTAAAGTGCTGAGACAACTGTTCATAGGGGTGCCTGTCTCAACAAGAGAACTCCTGGGGACCCTGAGACAGCCTGCCATCAGACAGTTTGATCAACAAGACAAAGATTAGAGTCCTAGTTTTATTTACCTAAACAATGCGCATGCCTACCCCATATAGACAGAAGCCTGGTGGTCCATTGGATGTGACTGTGGTGTATGGTTTGACCTGGGGTGGTAGCACTACTTGTCTTGCTGATAACGTCATTCATGACCTCACAAAGGAAACCACACATCATCAAGGACAACTGGGGTGCTACACAGAAGTCAATGAGAATGTCTCAGCGCTAGGTATTGGTCCATTCAGCCAAATAAGTGTAAAACGGGTGGCTTTCCTACCCACATAATTATAATCTTTCAATTTAATTTTCCTATACTAAAATTCATAAAAGATTGGTTTTAATAACCCACTAATGCAAAAAAAAAAAAAAAACCACTATACTCATATAACACCAGAATTAGCAATAATTCTTGCTGGAGTCATCTTTTCTTATAATCCCATGAAGTAATTAAAAGATCATTTCTACTGAGGCCCTGTCTCAAAAACAAAAACAAAAAACAAAAAAAGATTACTGCTCCTATTACCAAATCCTTGTATAAGGTCACCTAGCTGCTACTTGTAATGAGTAAATAAAACACACTCATAGGCAGCCCAAAAGCTAAAAAGGTAGTCTGTTCCATCCAGTTATCCTAAAACAGCATTGATAGGTTTCTTTTTACTAAGATTGACAAAAAATGGAACTGGATATGGTGGTGCATGCCTGTAACCCCACCGGTTGGGAGGCAGAGGCGAGTCTGTATTAGTTCAAGGCCAGCCAGGTCTCTAAAATGAGACCCTTCCTCAAAAGGATTTTTTTTTTTTTTTGGTTTTTCGAGACAGGGTTTCTCTGTGTAGCCCTGGCTGTACAGGAACTCACTTTGTAGACCAGGCTGGCCTCGAACTCAGAAATCCGCCTGCCTCTGCCTCCCGAGTGCAAAAAGATTTTTATAAAGGCACAATGACAGCAGTAGTCATTCATGGAGAGGTTGCTTTACTTCCTATCACATATTAACTCATCTTAAAACCTCTAGTTAAGGGGGCTGGTGAGATGGCTCAGCGGGTAAGAGCACCTGACTGCTCTTCTGAAGGTCCTGAGTTCAAATCCCAGCAACCACATGGTGGCTCACAACCATCCGTAACGAGATCTGACTCCCTCTTCTGGAGTGTCTAAAGACAGCTACAGTGTACTTACATATAATAAATTAATTAATTAATTAATTAANAAAAAAAAAAAAAACAACTAGTTAACCTCAATTGGCAAGATGGCTCAGTCTCCTGAACCCGCCTAAAAGGCAGGATTTGGCAGCATGTGTCTACAACCCTAGCTCTCCTGCAGAGAGAAGACCGGAAGTGGAAAGCGAAGAATCTTCCAAAAGCTCACTGGCTAGCTACCCAGGTATATCTAAGAGGAAAGCAAAAGGCAACGGCTGAAACCTGAAGTTGTGTCATCACACACACACACACACACACACACACACACACACACACACACTAGCATACACATACCATTGGGAGAACCTCTGGCAACTTAAAAGCAATAAATATAAACCTTACACCACCAACATAGATCCATTACATTACCTTATAAGGAAAATGATTATTTCCAAGTATCAATTATAAAAGTAATAAAAGGGGCTAAAGAGGTGGCTCAGCCAGGGAGGGATTCTCAGTGCCAACCTGGTGGCTTACAACCTTTTTGAACTCCTGTTCCAAGAAAAGGGATCCGAAGGCCTTGGCAGCCAGCACTCATGCGGTATACAGACAGACACATAAAGGTACATTTTTAAGTAATAAAAGCTGCAACCAAGAAGATAGCAAATAATGTGAGGAAATGAGGGAAAACGAGGGGGATGCAGGAATAGAAAAAAGCCGCCTTATTAGAAACCTTGACCCAACCTTAAAAAAAAAAAAAAATCAAAGTTAACACAGACAGTGTTTGTTCTTAAGACATAAACATCAATAAGCACAACCACCCAGGGTCAGGATGTTTGTGGCCTTGAGAGCAACTGTTTTACCACTCTTTCATCATGAATCTAAACCTCATACACACACCTCAATACTTTGTTTATAAATGAAAATTCCTCTAGGGTCTGCAGAGATCTAGGGTCAACTGTCAGGAGTCTTTGGGGCTCTTGCAGAGTTCTTGGGTTCCCCAGCAAGTCCATACTCGGAGGATCACAGCTGTCTGGAACTCCAGGTTCAGGTGATCTCGTCTGGCCTCTGTAGGTACCAGACATGCGTATGATGCACACATGTCCACGCAGACAAAGCACTCATACACTTAAAAGAAAAATATCTCTTTTTTGGGCTGGTGAGATGGCTCAGCGGGTAAGAGCACCCGACTGCTCTTCCATAGGTGCAGACTTAAAATCCCAGCAACTACATGGTGGCTCACAACCATCCTTAACAAGATCTGACTCCCTCTTCTGGAGTGTCTGAAGACAGCTACAGTGTACTTACATATAATAAATAAATAAATCTAAATATATATATATATTTTTTTTTTTTCATTTTGAAGAAAAATTTTTCCAAGGTAAATCAGCTCACATTTTTCCAAATTTTAAATTTACTTAATTTCTAAACTTGACTTAGTCAGCAAACTTGACATTATACCCTATGACTAAGGTAAATGTGTTTCACTCTGAATTGTTCTGAAATCCTTTCACACCAAAGGGACCCATCTCAAAGACCCTACTCTAGGATTCTGCTTCACCTCAGCAGAGGAGGTGCTCTCTAAAAAATAAATAAAATGAGAGAGAGAGAGAGAGAGAGAGAGAGAGAGAGAGAGAGAGAGAGAGAGAGAAGAGAGATACAACCACAAAATTAACTAGCTTATCACACAGCTCAATGTCCATGCTTTCTGGACTGTTAATTAAATCACATGCACAGTGATGATTCAGGGCTGACTCCCAGGCTGGCACATCCTGACTCCAATTCTTCCCAAGAAGTCTAGCTCAGCTGGCCAAGCCTAAACAAAATGGCCCTCACTGACACACACATCTGCTCGAGATGTATGTCTCCCTCTACAGTAGAATTTTGTGCAGAAGGTTATGAGGAAGAAAAGGCCAACTAGATGACAATGAAGTGGTCCCCACGTGGGCTGAATGAGCTTGGTTTCAGTCAACCTTGGGTAAGGTGACCAAAGGGTACTGACAAATGATGACGGGAGGAAGTAGGCAGAGAACAAACATGGTAAAGTGAGGGATCCTGGGAGCTGGGGGTTGGCCCCCACTGATGCAATGTTCTGATCTAGACAGACAAACTGAATGAAGGCGAGAAGGAGACCAGTTTGAAACTGAGAAAATTTCAAATCTTAGTACAATTCTTATTTAAAGAAAACAAGAGAGTAGCCATATATCCATCTAAAAACTTATTTTAAAAAAAAATAAATAAAAAATATAAAATAAAAAGGCCTTCAAAGTATAGGTTTAGGAAACCTTAGCTGAGAAGTGACCATTGCATTTGCTCCTTGAGTGCCCACAGACACCAACTACAGCTGCCACTTCTCAAAGCCTGCAGGGACTGACTGAGCTTACCTGAACCCTTGGCTGTCCCTCAAGGACACCCACTATAGATAGCAACTCAGATCAACATACACCTCAAACCCAGTCCCAGAGTGTTCCCTACCTGTTTCCTCCCACTCAGAGCCAAGGTCACCCTCCCAGCTAAATCATATATTTGAATAACTTAAACATCTCCCTTTGAAAGCAAGAAACAACCATCAAGTGAAAAAATATAAAAAAAAAAATTTTTAAAAAAAAAAAAAGCCAACAGGAACAGTCAGTGAAGAAAAGGTTTCCACAAAAGCCTGACCACCTGAGTTTAGTTTCCCAGATCCCAAGGTGGAGAAAACTACCCTCTCGTCTCCACACCTTTGCCATGGTCTGGGAGCACAAGAGGCATATGAACACAATAATAAAACTAATCTTAAGAAAAGAAAAATATAGGACAATCAGAAGTATGCTTATGCTGGAAAGAATATGTCCACCCCCTGAATTCTCTACCTAAATTACTTACTTTACTGTCCACGCTAGACTACAGCTAACCTCTCTCAGCACTCATCAAGATGCAAAGATACAGCTGGAGAGAAGGCTCGGCGGTTAAGAGCACTGACTGCTCTTCCAAAGGTCCTGAGTTCAAATCCCAGCAACCATATGGTGACCCCCCCAACCATCCATAATGGGATCTGATGGCTTTTACTGGGGTGTCTGAAGACAGCTACAGTGTACTTACATATAATAAATAAATAAATAAATAAATAAATAAATAAATAAATAAATAAATCTTTTAAAAAGTACATGTAAAGGTAATTTAAGATCTCATGCATTCATAACCATCTCTCACTGTGAGAGAAACCTCGGACCTACAGACAAATGTCCCTATCTTTCTGGCCTCTTATAAGCAATCCCAATGACCCGCAATGAACAGTTAATCTCCACGTTCCCCATGAACTGCAGAAAAGTAGGAACTGCTCAAGATGTTGACTGGTACGCCAGGCTAGGAATGAGCATCTGTTACACGTGTGATCGGTGTGAGGAAAAGTACAGGTCAAAGAGCACGCTCAGCTGGGTGTGGCGGTGCATGTCTGTCATCCCGGGGCCAGGAAGGAGGCCAGCTTGAGATGAACAGCAAGACCTGTCTTGAATGGCAGAGGGCTGAGGATGGACCTCAGTGGTGGGGTTCTTGTCTAGGAAGAGGAACTCAACCACCAGCTTTGCAGTTTGGGGGGGCAGGCTCTGCAGAAAGCTAGTGAAGTGTTCCATACTCTTCCGATTGCCTGCATCGAAAAGCCCAGATGCACAGGGCATTTCACATACAAAACACGAGATCCCCGGGGCATAACTCAGAGTTAGCACATGCTATCTTACTAACCATTTACAAACTAAACGTACAAGTCGGCCCAACAGTAACACAAAGACACCCCCCCCGCCCCCATACTTGGCTCCCCGTTTGCAGCCGAGCACGGAAAGTCACCCCCTCTTCCCACTGAGTCACATCACGCTGTCACACCCATGAGAGGCACAACTCTGGGGCCCAGCCCACGTGTCCAACCACATATTAATCCAGTGGCTTTTAAAAGAAAGGTATGTGAACTTTACAAAATTAAAAATGCAGCACTTGCTCAGAGGAAATCCTGCCCGGTGTGTCCAGAATTTAAAGACTGACAGCAATCCACAGCACAATGGAAGAGGAAAAGTGCACTCAAATCGCTTTCTCTCCCACTCACCCATGCTAAAACTCAAGTTAAAACTACAAGGATTGGGGAAAGGAAGAAAGGAAGGAAATCAGAAGTTCATAGTCAGCTATCACTGTATAATTCGCTCAGGTCACCGAGTCTATGTGGCAGCCTGCCTCCAAAACTAGAACAAACTAAAAGACCATACCTGAGTTTGTGTTATAATTCGTAATAGCACAGTATTTTCAAATCAACTTTTTATACTGTCGAAAGCTAACCTGTTTAAATACAGATCTACTCCACCACTACTATAAATACTTCCAGAGAAGAAGTCCTGGAGAAGAACAGAATTAGAAATAATTCTGGGGCCAGGAAGTATGCTGTGGTGGTATCCCAGAGAACAGAGCTTACCACATTGCATACCTGTATTCCTATTCACCCCCAGCTTGCTGAATTCTGCATTTAAATTCACTCCTCCACACATCCAACGATCCATATGTATATATGTGGATGTTTAAGCTACACAAACACACACACACACACACACACACACACACACACACACAGTGACTGTGTTAGAAAACCTCAAATACACTAGTCACAATAATCTCGAACTGTACTGTCTTTGGTAAAGTGACCAGATTCTCTAAACATGTTTAACCCTCAAGGAAACAACCTTAAAGAAACAAGAGATGTTGAAATAAGATGTTCGCTCACAATGATCCTATTCAAGGGGATGTGCAACAGTAGAGCATTGTCCAGACCCTTCACCCTTGCCCCAAAAATATTCAACTTCCTTTCACTTAAGCAAAAATTGTGATCGATGTTGTTGTTTGATCTCAGCCATCCTAGCTATGGGCAGGTGTAGTCCTCACACCTGAAACCATACTAGTAAGCTGAACAAGAGGGATGGTCATAGGTTCACAGCTCGCCTGAGCTACAAGGCAACGTCTCATACATACATACATACATACATACATACATACATACATACATACATATCTTGGCCTGAGCAGACTTGGTCATTGTAAGATCTTATTGATTCCATTCCATCCTGCCATCCTATCGCCATGTGGCATCCCTTCTTAATCTTTTTCAGGGTTTTGGGGAGGGGGGTTGGTTTTTTGTTTGTTTTTTGTTTTTTGTTTTTTTGGTTTCTCTTTTATGAGGTTTGGCACACACCCTAAGTGGAAAACATAAGTATAGACTTATAAGCAAGTCTACTTACCAGGGGCTGAGATATTCATTGGTACCAACATGACACAGACAGTAACAGCCACAGACAAAACTTGCATACCATAAACAGAGAATAAAAAGCATTCTGCTCAATATTCTAAAACTACCTTTTCCTTTTTTTTGTTTTTTTGTTTTTTTGTTTTTTCGAGACAGGGTTTCTCTGTGTAGTCCTGGCTGTCCTGGAACTCACTCTGTAGACCAGGCTGGCCTCGAACTCAGAAATCCGCCTGCCTCTGCCTCCCAAGTGCTGGGATTAAAGGCGTGCGCCTGGGCAGAGGGCTCCGTGAAGAAAGTGACTCGCATGCAAGTGTGAGGATCAGTTTGGGTCCCTACATGCATGTAAAAGCCGGGCAAGCTTGGCCGCCCATCCATAATGCCAACCTGAAAGGAGACTTGGGAGTTCAAGCAGGATAGCTAGTCTAATCAGTACAGCAAGCTCTGGGCCCAAGTAAGAGCTCTGTCTCAATGCATAAAGTGGGGGTCAATTGAAGAAGATGCCAGACTTCCATCTCTGGCCATGTACGTCATACTCACACAAATATACAAACAAACACGCATGCAACACACATGCTGGTTAATTTGATGATAACTTGAGATCTTCTCATTGGAGAGGAGGGATCCTCAATAGATAAAAATGCCTCCCTAAGATTGTATCACAGGCAAGCCCGTAGAGCATTTTTTTTTTAATTGGTGATTGATGGGGAAGGGCTCAGCCCATTGTGGGTGGTGCCACCAGTGGGCTCTTGGCCCTGGGTTCTAGATGAATGCAAGCGGAGCAAGCCAGTAAGCAGCTCTTCTCCATGGCCTCTGCATCAGCTCCTGCCTCCAGCTTCCTGCTCTGACTTCCTCAGTGATGGACTGTGATGTGGAAGTGGAAGCCAAATAAACCCTTTCTTCCCCAACTTGCTTTCGGTCATGGGGCTTTATTACAGCAATAGTGCCCCTAACCACTCTCACACAAGATTATTTCAAAGCACACACATACACATATGCAGGCACACAACTCAGCTTTTATATACCCTCACCTACATAGACCCACACTTACCTCAAAAAAATAATACAGTAAACCTCTCCTGCCCTACAAACAATTGGACTGTCTTTCTATACTCAGATTTAAGGAAGTCTATATTTTTTAACTGGTTTGGAAAGAAAATGCAAAGCTCTCTGTCTTCTAACCACACATACGCATATCAGCTCAGCTAACTGGAATCAATATATGCATTTGTATGGCCAAGTAGAGTCTCCCTAGTTCTAAGCCAACATTTTTGCCAAATGGTACGAATATACACCTACATTTATACTCTGCATCATTAAAATAGGATTATGTATAACTGATACTTCTTTACAAAACAGGGCTATATATCATATGTAACCAGTGTATGTTCAACATAATTTATAACTAAATTATTGTCAGTACAGTATATTGACACTTTCAAGTCTTTTTCAGTACATATAAGTGCCTCCGAGATAAGTAATTAAGTCCAATTTCAAAATGTGAGCTATATTTTTGTTATTGCCATATTTCAGAACTCAAACACACACCACACACACATTAACACAGGAAAACAAAAATCATAAGCTCTTAGAATATAACCAAAGCAAGAATTCGAAATATTCAGAAAAATATCCCTTAGCCATCTTGCCCAGTGAAGAAGGCAGGTGGAGGGCCACTGGGTCTGAGCGTGTGCTGCCTGTTAGACACCCAGCACAGCTCTGAGGGCAGAGGACCCCTCTGTTGTCATGGATTGGGGGTATTCTATAAACGTAAGATCCTCTTAAGATATTTTTCAAATGACAAGTGCTATGAAACAGTAAATAAAATGAGTAACAATTTAGAGAGTAACTTGGGTGCGGGGGTGGGGTAGGGATAGCGTTCATGAGTGTGCTATGGGGAGGTCTCTTGAGGAAAGGTCAGCATATAGCTCCTGAGGGAAAGGCTTTCTGCAAGAGGCCAACAGACAAAGATACTCTCAGCCTGTACAGGCTCCACATCTCTGGTATGCCAAAAAGGCTGCTGTGACTGCATCAAGTGGCGCCTGCAGTTGGTCCCAGCTGAGGTCAGAAGGAGAGACAGGTGCCAAGTCACACACAGGACCTCCTCCTAGCAAGGCTTTCATTCTGACAATGCAGAGACAGGAAGTCAGTGGAGGGCTCTGATGAAATTTGTGTTTCAGAAGAAAGAATCGTCTGTGGGGTACAGATCGGCGGCAGAGCATTTGCCTACCAGGAGAGGTCTCCTTTTGAGACCCAGGAAAGGAGGGAGATCAGAGAGAGTGTGTAAAACCTGTTTGGATGTTTTGTTACAGAACAAGGCCATGCCTGTGAATATATGAAATGTATGAAAAGGAGGCAGAAGGGGACTAGAGAGAGAGAGAGGATAAAGATCCTCCCTGAGAAAGAAAGCAAAACACACAAACCGCAATCAAAAAATAGTATCTACAATAGGAAAACCCACACTTCCGGGCTCGTCTCGAGTGAGTACCAATCCCTATTGAACACACATACTTCAGAGATGGCTCCCTCCCTCTCATTCACTGTGACAGGCTGGTACAAAGAACACCTTCTCCAATACCCACAGAGGGAGACGTCTGCACATCTAGTCCCCCTGGGGCCTGGGATTGTTTGCTGGTTACACACACACTACTCATAACTTCAACTGATCTTGGACATGTGTTGCAAAAGGATCTCGGGTCATATCTACCCATCTGCTAGTAGCCTGCTGTGTGAAGCAGAGTGATCCAGTTAAATGCACATGTAATAGGGAAGAGAGACCGCATATGATTAATTACAGTTACTCATTTTTATGGGTTTGAATATTGACGAGGATGCTTGGCCCTTCCCCCCAACCCCCATTTTATTTCATAATCCCCCCCCTACTGGAGACTGAAGAGTAAAAGTCAATTGCCGGAGCGTTGTTGTCACACTGGAAGCTAAAGGGCCCTGCACTTCAATTCCAGCTCAGGAAACACTCTTGACTGAGCAGTTGCAATTCTCCAGACTCCAGAGGACTAGGCTAACACTGTTGTCAGTCAAATCACAGGGCGGATGCAACTCCTCAGAGCACATTAGCAATTCAGACTCAACAGCCTCTCCTCAGCCAGGAACTCTTAAGATAATACTGAAAGAATCAAAGCCAGTCTGAAAGATTTAGCCCAGAGCTTGAGCCCAAAGCTCACCAAGACACAGGCAGGAAGCAAGTGACTTGTAAAATGGCATTTCTAATAGGACTCGTGATGTCAAAACTCTAGGTTCCAGTATCAATGAGGTGACCTTCAGGCCTGACCTCACCCAGTGCACTTCTGCCTACTTCCGAAGCCTACTCCTTGGCACCTGCCAACAACGTGCTTTATTATGTTCTGAGGCAGCTGAGTGCTTCTTTGGAGACTGTGACCTGAGGTGTTCACTCAGCCTAGGACAGCCTCAGCCTGGGGGGGAAACAAGATACCTGACTTGTCTGGACCTCAGTTTCTTTGAATTAAAAAAAAAAGAATCAGGATTGGAAGTGGAGCAATGTACCTATGTATTAAACATAATAACCAGGAGTTCGGCAGGGTGCGATGGTGCACACCTTTAGTTCCAGCACTGAGGAGGCAGAGGCAGGCATATCTCCGAGTTTAAGGCCAGCCTGTGAGCCCAAGGACAGGTGGGGCTACATAGAGAAACCCTGCCGGGAAAATCAAAAACAAACAAAAAAGCTACATGGAGTTTGGATCACTCACACACGTGTAAAAGCTGGGCATACTGGGGGTTGTGTGTAACTCTCACGCTAGTGAGAAATGAAGATGGTGGATCCCCTTCCTGGCCAGGTATTGAGCCAGTCGGTGTTTAGATTCCCTATAGGTTGTTAGCATTAGGGATAGAGCCACCATGATGGGAATGTAGAAAAGTATATAAAACAGTGACCCGACTCAACAGAGCTGGAACACACCTATAATCCCGGCACTCAGAAGGCAGAGGCAGGAGGATTGCTGCGAATACTAAGTCAATTTAGTCTATATAATAGACTCCAGGGTACTCATGGCAACTTTCCAAGACCTTGACTCAAAAAATTACAAAGTGTATGTGCATGCAAACTTCTGTGTGAGCATAAGTGCAGATGTTTGGGGCTGGTGAGATGGCTCAGCGTGTAAGAGCACCGACTGCTCTTCCAAAGGTCCTGAGTTCAAATCCCAGCAACCATATGGTGGCTCACAACCATCCGTAACAAGATCTGATGCCCTCNTCTGGAGTGTCTGAAGTCAGCTACAGTGTACTTACATATAATAAATAAATAAATCTTTAAAAAAAAAAAAAAAAAGTGCAGATGCTAACAGGAAGACTAGAGGAGTAAAGCCCCCCACGCCAAATTTGAAACTAGTAGGGTTGAGTCATTCATTGAATGCATCATTTTAATATCTGTATAGTGATTGTGTGTTCCTGTGATAACGAAAGTTGTCTAAGGAAAGTAACCCTGCAAATGGACTGCTGGCATCTGACCACATCCCATGTCATCTGACCATTACTCGGTGATTTTCCTGTTATACAACCACTCTTGTCTTTAATAAAGATGAGTCAAGAGCCACATAGAAAAAGAAGAAATAGGTTTTTGCCTCTGCAATTTATTAGGAGTCTTGGAGCAAGACCTAGAAAACACTACAGAGGTATCTACCTTTTCCTGAGGAACATAGAGCATCTACTCTAAGATGAGTTCGCCTTAAGCATCTGATACAGTAATATTTAAACCAGTTAATGTTAAGTTTCAAACTCAGGACAAGCAGTTGAGGTGCCTATTAAGCATACCAAAGCAGACCTGGCCTCCAGGTTCTCCCAGCATCCCTCACTTTCTAGCTCAAGGGCTGGACCTCCCTTACCCAGAGGTTCTTCCCAATATAATCCAGACATTTTGGTGACCTCCTCTCTCTGCCCTGTTTTGGCCTCCTGGCTGCTGCTATACATGGTTCCCCTCTTTCCCTTCTTCTCCTCCTCCACCCTTTGTCCCTACATAGTTCAGAATCATGACCACTCTAGACTCTCCCAGAGAGAGCCTCTGGCTATGCTCTCGTCTATATCTAGGACATACTCTCTCCTCTACCATACCTAGGAGCAGTCATGGCCTTTCCATTCCTTTTTCTTTTCTTTTTTTTTTTTTTTTTTCTTTTTCATTCAGTCAACTTGAACCAAAACTACCTCAGCACAGCATTTTTCATTCTGTGTGTGTGTGTGTGTGTGTGTGTGTGTGTGTGTGTGTGTGTGTGTGTGTAAGAGACAGAGACAGAGACAGGGAGACAGAGACAGAGAGATGTGTGCCTGAGTATAACCACATAGCAACAGCACACACTCCAGGGTTAGAGAGCAACCTCCAGGGGTTGGCTCTTGCCTTCTATCTTTCTGCTACTTTGCTGTAGGCTCCAGGCTACCAAAACTAGGTGGGCCACTCACACAGGGGCCCTTGAACTGTACTAGGCCTTAAAGGAAGCTCACAGAGAAAGCACAGCCTCTCTTGTGAGGAGCTCAACCTTGCTTTCCTTCCCTGCCACTAACAACTGACAACTTGTTTGCAGGACACAGCCAGCCCTTCCTCTGGGTACATCCAGGTTCCCACTAGTCGCAGGTGCCGTCCTTAACACAGTCACACTTGACCGGGCACATTCAGGGTAGTATGGCATCTTCAACTGACACCACTGTCAAGTTCAGCACAACATCCACCGTGGGAGAACCTGTACCACACCGAAGACAGCGGCAGCCCTTCGGCTCAACCCAGACACAAGCTGTGTGACAAAGAGGTTTAGTTAGTTAGCTCCTCTGTAAAGTCTCACCTGCACCAAAAGGTACAGCGTGGCATGTACCTGCCAACTGCCACTGTGATATCTAAGGCCTAGACTGTAAGCTCTCACTAACATCCTGCATGCCCACAATGCAGATGTGGCCACTATTCAGGCCTATAATAAGTAGAGAAGGAAACAGACGCCTGCCTTCGTGGAGATGCCACCCTGCTTTGGACCTACGCAGCCCCTACTCGAACCCAGGTACCCTGATCACTCATAAATAAATCCTGTTAATTCCCTGGTAAAACAGTCAGTAGGCCTCCTCTAGCTTTTCTCTAACATCACCTTCCAAAATAAACAGTCTCAAACAGAAGAGATACTGTTCTTTGTGGAGTGGCCTATCACAGATCTGTACAAAGCCCAGAACCTACTGTGGATCTGGGCCATAGGTTGGTGGTTGCAGAAGTCAAAGGGAGGGAGCTGACTTTCCCTCAGGTCAGGCTGCAATCACGTGAAGTCCAGTAGCTGGACCTCCAACACTGTTAGTGTGGGCATGAACTGAAAGCATTCCTCTGTAAGAATCCTGATCAAAGGTTTGTGTCCTGAATTAACCCTCTGGGGTTAATCCACCGGGACAACTGTGCCAGGACAAGTGTGGAATTTTGTCCTCTCTTTGGAATAGCATAGCATTGTTGGGGGTAATTATTTCATAGAAACTGGGAAGTAGCTTTTGCCTCCATCACAGCTCTGGACTCCTTCTCCCTTGGGGGTTGGGGGGGGTGGGGGAACTACTAATATAAAACCAAAAGGCTATCAGACCAGTTAACTTTGTAGGTTAATCTATCTAAAGAAATCAGGGTATTTCTTAAAAAAATGCATGCAGTGCCTTAACAACGATACACTGGCCGGGCGGTGGTGGCGCACGCCTTTAATCCCAGCACTTGAGAGGCAGAGGCAGGCGGATTTCTGAGTTCGAGGCCCATCTAGTCTACACAGAGAAACCCTGTCTCGGGAAAAAAAAAGAACGATACACTGGTCTTGGGACATAAAGACACAAACCACAACTGGTTATTCTTGCAGAAATTACCTGAGAACAATCTATGACCCCAAGTGTCAAAACAGGTCTTCCTTGTTCACTCACTCGGAACATGCTAACTTCAGGCATCCCGTTAGCAGTCCCACTAGCCAGTTTACCCATCACGCCATCCCTGTTATTCATCCTAGACTCCCAAACCAGTCAGCCCCTACTGTGCTCCCTTTCCCACCACTCCCATCCACTGGTGCTGAGGAGTGACTCACTGGTGCTCTCACACATCATGCTGACTCACAATGTTCATACTGCTGGTATCTGATTTACATTATCTCAAACCTTGGTAATACAGAAGTAATTATTAGTTCGTGTGAGACAAGGAAACTGACATCTGAGGAGACTTTAAAGGGACTGGACTTTGAAGCAAGTCTTCAGAAAGTTCTACATCCCATCGGCATAATCAGGTGGACAGTGGGAAAAGGCCAACCAATTATACTTAAGCACACCAGAAAACCACCACATTTGCCTTCATTAGGCTATATAAGTAAAGAAGTTAATGTTTACAGCTCAGCCCAAAGCAACGACAACGGAGGACAAGGCGTAACTCAGATTGTTGGCTTTCCATCTTAATCACCTTGGTCACACAGATACGAAGTGTTTTCTGTACCCATCTTTGCTTTCAACAAATTCTCCTTCACCAGTCAAGGGGGGGAGGGGAGCACTAAAAACAGGAGTCGATACAAAGTCTGGAGGGTGTACGCACTTAGCAAATAAAGACAATAAACTCAGTAATTCAAGACAACCTTGGCTACAAAGTGAATTCAAAGCTAGCCTGGACTATGAGATACTCTATGAAAATATATAAAAGAAAAGATAGGCCAAAAGTATACAGAACATGACTTACACCTCACAAAAGAAAGGCAATATGTAGAGTTAATAAGCACCACATTTTCATCTGTTAAACCTGTGAGTGACCGATTTGTGGATTCTGCCTTGAAGGAAGTCATAGTTCAGAAAAGGAGATTCTAAAACAAATAGAAACCAGGCATGGTCACACACACCTTTAATCCCAGCACTCAGGAGGCAGAATGTGAGTTCAAGGCCAGCCTGGTCTACAGAACAAGTTCCAGGACAGCCATGGCTACCTAATGGGGACCCTTTGTCAAAAAATTAATTAATCAACAATAAAAAAGTGTGTATGGATAAGGTTTAGATAAAAAGCTAAAGGATTACTTATCCCTGAGGGAGAAGAGACGAGGAAAATCATAAGGGTAGCTGTAGGGGAAGCAGTAGTAACTCTGCTGTGGAAGGTTCAGTGTCCAAGTGACTATGAGAAAAGATGTTCACCAAGGTGGACACGGTGCTTCCTGGGGGAATAGTGTCCCTGTGGTGCAAAAGCAGAGGCCAGTGACATGACTAGATACTACCCATAGCATGGGTCCTGTTTCTCTCCGGGAACTGTAGAACCAGTAACAAGACTGAATCTCAAGTGGAAACTTGTATTGTTGGTCAAGCACAGCTGTGAGAGAGAAATGCCAAGCAAGCCCTTGACCTTGCAGGGATAGTGCTCTTCTACCCCTTCATATGGAGGTTTAAAAAAAAAAAAAAAATTCACCTCCTATGGTGGGCAAGGCAGAGGAGGGGATTAGGCTACTAAAGGGAAGGCCTAATAGCTCCCTAAGGGGGTTGGGGGGTAGTCCTAGTATGGACATCCATTTTTACTCTTTTTATGCTATCCAGTGGGCCACCATGACAGTGGTGATGACTGTCCAGTACTGGAGAATGTGTCACTTACAATGCAGGTCATCTTATAATAAAGCTGGAGGCTGCTGTCTCTAGCAGCCATCTTAGCTCTAGTCAAGTTTAGCCAGCCTACCTGAAGGACTTCTTCTGGCTGGTGAATAGCCCTTCCTCAAAGGTAAGCAAGATTAGAATGAGGTAGAAGTTCAGGGTGGCCATCAAACCAATCATAACCCAGAAGGAGATGAGGGGAAAAAAATAAGCAGGTGGGGTAGTTATTAAATATCTCATACGATCCCTGCGAATTCAAAGGAATTTGGACTTTGCCCGGTAGACAAATTACAGCCAGTAAAACATCGGTTAACTCCATACTGTGTCATTGAGGCTATGCTAGTCAGTATACGGGAGGGCTGGAAGGGGGTGGGGAATTAGAGATGTTGTAATTACATTACAATCTCAAAAAGAAAGAGAAAGCCGGACATGGTGGCGAATGCCTTTAATCCCAGCACTCAGGAGGCAGAGGCAGGCCAGCCTGGTCTAGAGTGAGTTCCAGGCTATACAGAGAAACCCTGTCTCAAAAAACCAAAAAAAAGCCGAGCGTGGTGGTGCACACCTTTAATCCCAGCACTCGGGAGGCACAGGCAGGCGGATTTCTGAGTTCGAGGCCAGACTGGTCTACAGAGTGAGTTCCAG
>NC_034592.1:43818770-43823334 GCF_900095145.1 Mus pahari | reverse complement strand
AAAAAAAAAAAAAAAAAAAAAAAAAAAAAAAAAAAAAAAAAAAAAAAAAAAAAAAAAAAAAACAAGAAAAGAAAAAGACCAATGTGCCAATCAAACAAAACATGAAACTTGGTTGTTGTTTTCAGTTCTGTTGTTCTTAGAAACAGGCATACCGTAGAATTTAAACAAACAAACAAACAAAAATTAACCTCCTTTTCTGCCGATTCTGCAGTCACCCATCCATCTTCTGCTCATTCATTGAGGCCCTTAGCACTTGGTTCCTTCCCAAACTCAGCTCTCTATGTATTCTCCACACCTCGAGGCCCCAACCTCCTCTGAGCTGTTCTTTGACTCAGTCTCAGGCAGGAGCTCTGATTCTCATAGTGTCTGTTTTAAGTATCATGGCTCTTCTTCAAAGATCCGTGTGTGCAAGCATCATCGCCATCTCCTTCTCAGATCATCTACTCATCTTTCTTCACATTTCTTGAGTTTTCTGAAAGTCTGGCTTCCAGCTTTCACCTCCACAACTCAACCCATTAAGCTTTCATCCCGCCTTCTCCACTCAGTCAAAATCAAACATGAACTATTTCACCAGATGTAATCTCTGTAACTGACACAAAACCATCTTCCTTAAAAAAAAAAAAAAACACTCTGGGCTTGTCTTCAGAGAGACCACATTCTCCTAGTTCCCCTCCTGCTAAGAGGCAAGTCTATGGAACCACTGATCACTCGTCCCTTCTCTTTCTTGACAATCTCTATAGGAAACCCCATGCAGTATTAAATATAAGCAATGTGCAAAAAATCCCCAATTTGTCTACTCAGCCTAAATGCTTTTCAGTCCCTCAAAATTCTATCTACCCGGTTGTACAAAATGTCTAAGAAGCACCTCAAACTCAGTGCAACCAAACCAGAGTGCTTTCTGTCTTCTTCCATCAGCCCTGATTCTCTCCAAATTCTCATTTTCTCAGTAACTGGCCTAGGTGCTCAAGTTAAAAAAAAAAAAAAAAAAAAAAAAAAGAAGCTTTTGATTCTTTTTAATATACTATCAAATTTAGTCACCAACCTATTTCACAAACATCTCCTAAAATCTGTCCACTTCTTTCCATCTTTAGCCCAATGGTTGTCCACATGATAACTCCTCAGTCGAACAACTCAATTCTATCATTTTTAACCTAAGTTCTCTTTTCAGTGTCGCCCCATACTTCCCATACCCCTGTTTCCTTTCAGCAGCCAGAAGAGACTGATCGTGTTCAGTCTCAACGGAATCACTGCTAACCGCAATTGGTTCTTGGCAAGAAGAAAATTGTATATTATAAAATTCCGTGACCCTCTGAAGCAGCTCAAGTCTAACCAACAAAACTTAATTTCCTAATATATAAGAAGTACCTTCTTATCAATGAACACTAAGCTTTTAAATAATTTTAAGTTCGGCTTTCCTCTAAGAGATTAAGAAACAAAAAGGACCTTTTTGTCTTTTTGTGGATGTTGTGAGACAAGGGTTCCCTCTGGGTCCCAGCCTGACCTGGAGCTCACTGTGTAGCCCAAACTCAGAGCAGTCATCTGCTTCAGCTCCCAAACTGAGACTGGCAACTCGAGCCATCATGCCCATCTGAGGGACGGACACTAGTCTACATCATTTTAATGACCCACACAGAATCCACCCCAGGATGAAACTGAAGCACTGTAACTTGGATTAAAGCCGTACAGGACGCAGCCTTGGGGACTTCACAAAGTTTCTCTTGAATGTGATCCAAAAATTCCATACAGATACCCTGAAGATGTTCGCATCCTAATCTAGTTACAGATGGTTGTGGGCCACCATGTGGGTGCTGTCAGTTGAACTCAGGTCCTCTGGAAGAGCAGTCAGTGTTCTTAACCCCTGAGCCATCTCTCCAGCTCCAATTCTATGAGCTGGGTGTAATGGCACATACCTTGGCTGTTTGCTTGCTTGCTTGCTTGCTTGCTTGCTTGCTTGCTTGCTTGCTTGCTTGCTTGCTTACTTGCTTGGGACAGATCTCATTGTGTAGTTCTGCCTGGTCTGGAACTTGCTTTTTAACTAGGATGACAATGAACTGCCTCTTCCTCCTTAGTATTGGGATTAAAGACCTGAGGCCACCACACCTGGCTACGCCTAGAATTTTGATGCCACCTGCCCCCTCTGCCTGGAAGGCTCTAATATTCATCTTTGCACAGATAGCTCCTTCTGGGCCTTCATGACCCAAGGAAAATGTCAAATTCTGAGACATACTCTCCCGAGTCAGACAAACCTCCAATAATCATATAGTTCTTGTCATCTCAAATGCCTATTCACCATTTAATACTAATCATGCCTTTCTCCTCCACTAAAAATCTAAATTCTACAGGAGTGGAGAGGAATCTGTAGACCACTATAGTCCTAATTGCAGGGAAATGTCCAGCATGCATTAGGCTGATAGATTTGACGAACAGACCATATAGGTGGTAAGGGGAAAAAAGGCCCTGATGCTCCTTAGTGAACAGAAACAGCCCAGAGACAAAAAAAGGATGGTCCTGCCATGAACTGCAGAGCACACATCAATGAGGGAGTAGCCACTGGTGTCAACCCACAGAGATGTGGCTGGAGATGCTAATTTGTATATCACTCAAATCCAGAATAGGGAAAAATCAGGTGATGTGGGCAACAGAAGAGAAAAGCCAGTGAGTGAGCTATGAAGAAAGCCCGGGAAGGAACCTGCAGACAGCCGTAAGGAGGACTCCAAGGAAAAGTCAGCTGTCACAGCCACTTGGTGAGTTCAATTTCATAAGGGAAAAAGACTGAGCAAAATATAGAAATTTCAATAAATAAATAAATAAATAAATAAATAAATAAATAAATAAACTCATTGGCTTGCCAGTCAGGGCCTCAATAAATAATGATGGAAATAGCTTCATCTGAAATTGGACCCAGAATTTTGGATGCTCCAAAAATTAGAATGCAGGGCGAGGAAGTAAAGGCCAACATGAAGGTAAGCTTTCACAAAGCTCAGGAGAAAGGCAGGAAGTGAGCACGCAGCTAGAGGGGAATGAGGGCTGACAGCACAGTTTGAGTTTGGTCCTGTTTGTGTTGGGAAGTTGGAGCCTTCTTGTAAATATTTTAAATGCAAATTAGCTGTCCCGCATAGTTGTAGGGGTCTGTAATCCCTGGCCTTTAGAAGCCAAGGGAGTACAGTTTGTGTTGAAACTGACCTGAGATACTCAGCAAATCCCTGCCTTACCAAAAGGTAAGAAAACCAATTTCTTGTTGTTTTATTAGAGACGGGGGGGGGGGGGGGGGGGGGCTCACTGCCGTAGCCCTGGCTGTTTTCAAACTCACTAGGTAGACCAGGCTGGCCTCAAACTCACAGATCTGCCTGTCTCTGCCTCCTGTGTACTGGATTGAACACATGCACCGCTACTCCCAATATTTTTTAAAAACAGCAATAAAAATTAAATGCGAGCAAGGCTAATCTTCACAGAGTAACTAAAGGGAACACATGCCTTTAATCCAAGCATTCCAGCGGCAGAAGTAAATCTCTCTGTGAGTCCAAGGTCATCCTAAGGTCATCCTAATCTACAAAGGGAGAACCATGTCACAGAAAAAAAAAAATAATAATTAAGTAGTAGGGAAAGGAAGTATGAACTTGGAGTGACTCAGAGTTGGGAGTTGACAGAGTTATCTGACAGCTGACCTGCTACCTCCCTCTTCCTGGTATAAGATGAAAGACCCTATGAAAAAGATATCATTTAAAGACCTATACTCCCATGATCCTCGGCTCCTAGCTAGAAGACACTGGCAATCTTCCTTGAAGGCAAGAGAGACTCTGCATCGGATTTCTAGCCAAGCCAACGTGAGCAGTGGTGACACATTCACTACAAGAGTTGCTGTTGAGAAGGTGGGAATGCTCCTTCGCTTTCCATTCGCTGGATGGGGCTGAAAACAAAGCTGGAAGAACTACATCGTAAACAGAAGGATCCCTGGCGTCTGCACCGAGGGAAGAAAGCGATAGATATATGCCAACCAAAACTCCACCGGAGAAAGAAATGAACTTGTCCTTGTCTGTACTCAGATCTCTCAGTTACAACAGTTTAGTCTGCTCTAACCACTAATAGTTAGGAAATACACTGGGTTGAAAGGACGATGACGGCGAAAGGGAAAACTGTAGCAAGCAATGGTAAATTCCAATCCAGCACTAGTCATAGAGTGAGACTGTGTCTTAGGACAATAAAGAAATGGAGAAAGGCGCTGTGGTGTAAAAAATCAAGTGGGAGAAGCAGGTATCCTGGTTAAAGCAAGCAAACGAATGGTATGTTCCCATGATTTACATGATGGTGCTTACTGGCAGGAGCGCAGACGCAGAGTGGAAAATAGGTTGATAGTAAGGTACAGGTTGTTTACACATCTGTCAAACCTCAAGAAGTTTGTAGCAATGTCATGAGTTCCTAAAGTAAAATCCAAAGGAAACTATGGAGTCACCAGGTGGAGAGAGGGGGTTGGAAAATCTGGCATAGGCCTGCCTGTAGTGTCAGCGCGCGCACGAGAGAGAGAGAGAAAGAGAGAGAGAGAGAGAGAGAGAGAGAGAGAGAGAGA
>NC_034592.1:43804677-43818734 GCF_900095145.1 Mus pahari | reverse complement strand
GGAGAGAGGGGGTTGGAAAATCTGGCATAGGCCTACCCGTAGTGTCAGAGCGCGAAAGAGAGAGAGAGAGAGAGAGAGAGAGAGAGAGAGAGAGAGAGAGAGAGAGAGAGAGAGAGAGAAGAGCCAAGAGTTCAAGTCTAGCTTGGGCCACAAACAGATGAAGGCCAACCTGGATCACATTTCTATCTCAAAAAGCAGAAAATAAAAATAATTAAATAAAAATCAAAAACGGGGAGATGAGGGGTGAGGCTAGCAGAAGAAATAGAATTATCTCTTCTTCATATTTTCACAACGATTTCCAGAAGTCTCTATCGAACCAAAAAGACCGTGTGGCTTTGAATGAGTAGCCGAATTTCTCTGATCTCCACTGATCCCTCATACAGCAGGATTCCCTGCTGATCTGGGAAGCAAGAGATAAGGTGCTCAGCACAGTGCCTGGAAACCAGCAGGTCTCATGGTGGTTGGTGAAAATAGGTTTATGTGAACATGGGCCTATAGGAAGGTGTAAGGCATACAGCTTTCTCTGGCAGGAAAACCCCCATCCAGGAAAGCTAGAGAAAGAATGTCCAAATGCACAGTAAGAGGAAATGTTAGGCTAGGGTCTGGAGGTAAACAGAACCATGAGCAAGACTGGCAGCTTCCACACAGACAGGCCAAGAGTAATAAGCACTTTGTGTTTCCTGTGGGCTTCAAACCCCTGAAGCCCAGCTACCTCACTCTAGAGAGGAAGAGAGTGACGATGCCCCACTTCTGCAACCTCGGGCTTGCTCCGGAGTAAAAGCTTCTCCTTGGTCAACTTTGACCTCATCTCTTCTGTCAGCTTTGAGCTCTTCTCCTGGATCACCTTCCGCCTCACCTACATAAATGGTCACCGAGTTTCTGTTCCCTTAAAATCCTAGGAACTTGGAGGCCAGAAAGAAGGCTCAGCAGTTACGAGCACTTGCTCTTGTGCTATTGAAGGCTTATTATAATTATAAAACTATATTTATGCTATGTGTCTTTCATCGGGGAACTAAATGGTCAAAGGCGGGGTGGAAACCACACACACACACACACACACACACACACACACATACATACACACCATACATACATACATACATACATACACAAAAATAAAATTTTTAATTAATTTTAAATGAAAGAAATAAAGCAACGCTCTCACTATGAGAGGGAAGGAGGAAAGATTCGTGAGGTTGGGAGCTAGTGTCGAGAACCTTCAAAAGTAAAACAGGAGAGAGAGCACTGACTGACAGGCAAGAGGCAGCCAGAGAATTGAGGTAGGTTTAAAGAATTCTACTTACTCCAACCTAGACAGAACCCACTGAGAGAGAAAGAATCCAGAGACAAAAGTGGAGGTGTCCCGAACTCCAAGACGGATACTTAGACTTGATGCCACAGGAAGGGCGGAGCAAACAGGAGCGTGATCAAAGGCACTTCTGGCTTTATTACAATGCATGCGACACAACATCCTTTACTTATTCCGTTGAAATGAAAGGAAAAGGACCACTGAGAACTCAGTATTCTGAACCATTGTTTTCGTCCCTTTGAAATACATTCAGAGGCCCATTGGGTTATACTGACATACAATAGCATAGAATCTTAACCAAATGTTTCCGAAGCTCTTTACATTGAACGCAACTTTCCCTCCTCACAGGTACAGAAGCAGCTAAAAAAAAAAAAAAAAAAACAAAAAAAAAACGCCCACATCACCCTAGCAACCACCTGCATGCACGCACGCACGCACGCACGCGCAAGGGAATAATTCCTGTTGTAAATCACAGGTCTCGCTCTCTCTCCAGTCACAAAGCCTCATCAGAGTCACTCTTGTCTGACAGCACCAGCTTCCATAAATCTTATATAACTGGCTTCTCTGTTACAGTTTTGAGGTCTCCTTTCCCTACCAATTAAAACCAGTCATACAATTGCCTACATGGGCAGTCAAAGATAAGGGTCCCCCGAAAAGAACCACCATCTAAAGTCATTGCCCAGAATGTAGCCAGACTATTAGAGTATCTCAGTGTTGAGAAGCACATTAGTAATCAAGTTTCCCTGAAAAACTAAAAGATGTTCCAAACTGTGTTACTACAGATGGACAGTGTTCTCATTGTCCCTATATTCACATCACTCCTGACACCAAGTGTGTAGATCCAGTTCCATGAGAATACCAAGTAAAGAGTCCTGAAATCTGTTGTTGTGTCTTGGGTTTTTTGTTTGTTTGTTTGTTTGGTTGGTTGTTTGGTTGGTTGGTTGGTTGGTTAGTTTTTACTTTTTAGAGACAGGGTTTCTGTGTAGCCTTGGCTGTCTTGGCATTCACTAGACCAGGCTGGCCTTGAACTCAGAGATCCACCTGCCTTTGCCTCCCAAGTGCTGTGATTAAAGGTGTGTGAAACCACTGCCCAATTTTTTTTTTAAGAATCCAATAATTTAACTCAAATCCAGATTTACTGCCTGTAATAGCAGAGCTCATTTTAAGAGTTTAGTTCCACAAACTGACCCACACACATGCACGCGCACACACACACACACACACACACACACACACACACACACTAATTTAACTCAAATCCAGATTTACTGCCTGTAATAGCAGAGCTCGTTTTAAGAGTTTAGTTCCACAAACTGACCCCCCCACACACACTCACAAATGCACATCAGACAGTGGGCATACAATTGGCTTCCCAGGTTATCTACCCTTCCTCCACCTGTCTCCCAACCTAGAATCCCCAACCCTTTAATTTAGTAACCGGCTATAATAAATCTGATTCAGGGAAATGTCTTCATAAGCTTATTGTAAAGATAGTATAAATAATGAAAACAAGCTGGGCGTGGCGTTGCATGCCTTTGATCCCAGCAGAGGCAGGTAGATTTCGGTAAGGTCCAGGCTTCCAAGCCTACTGATCTACATAAGTTTCAGGCCACCCAAGGATACAATAGTGAGACTCATTTCAAATAAATATAAAGAGAGAGAGAGAAAATAGAGCCGGGCGTGGTACCTCACGCCTTTAATCCCAGCACTTGGGAGACAGAGGCAGAGGCAGGCGCATTTCTGAGTTCAAGGCCAGCCTGGTCTACAAAGTGAGTTCCAGGACAGCCAGGGCTACACAGAGAAACCCTGTCTCGAAAAACGAGAGAGAGAGAGAGAGAGAGAGAGAGAGAGAGAGAGAGAGAGAGAGAGAGAGAGAGAGAGAGAGAGAGAGAGAGAGAGAGAGAGAATAATATAAATAATATAGGTAAACATGAAATAAAGAACTGCATGGTTCACCAAGGAAACAAGAGCCAAGCAGTTTCCTCCTCTCTTTCCTCCCACCCTTCAAATATTCTGAAACTCAGGTTTTCGAAACCCATGATTTAGGGGTTTGTAAGAGCTCCGTTATGGATGCAGGGTCATCAGACCACGGCAATTCATGATTATCTCTAACCTCTTTCTCTTTCCAGAAGTCAAAGGCACAGCGGAAGTTTCAACTCTGATTTCAGCAGCGAAGCCTCGGGCACTCCTCAGCTCTCATCCCTGAAGCTATCGACCAACCCATCAGCAATTTCATGAATGTACAAAAGTGTACTCAACCCAGAAATCCCAAGAATCTGAGACCTTCCAGGGTCAGAGATGGAGAATAGGCACTTCTTTTCTTATGTTTGTTAGGACGCGGGTGGTCTCAAGAACTGACATTACATGTGGCTCTTCACTGTACCCAGCTCCTATTATTCAAAATATAATAATAAACAGTTAATTAAGAAGAAGTAAATTTTACTAGCTAATTCTTCTCTTCAATTTTAATGAGCTAACCCAGGCTTCACCAATAAAAACTACCAATCACGCTTTGCTGCACGAGGCATATCTGATGTGGGAAGAATCACAATTCTTAACAGAAAGGGGGGAAGTGTATATATAGATAAGGCTGGGTGTGAGGGATCGCTTGAGTTCTGGTCTATATTGCTAGTTTCAGGCCATCTGACTCAAGTCCTAGGATTAAAGGCAAGCATCACTACACACTGCTATATCAGCAGCACATGCTTTCTTTCTCTTCAGGGACTCTGAGATATAACTCTGTCTTTAAAAAATAGGAAAGGATCTATCCTAACGTTGTTAGACATTTCCACCTTGGCCCTTTTCTTTCTCCACAGAAGCTGAATGTAATCACCCATCAATCATACATTTATTTTATCCATCATGCCAACAACTCAAAACTAAGGCGGCACAGTAAGCACAATGAAGAATGTAGCACATCCTTTACAACCCAGGGCAATAACAGTTCCTCTTCCTATAACACTGTGTATTTTTCTTCTTCTCTCAAAGTAATAAAATGTCTTGGAATTATCCAAATGCTTTCACAGGCATTTAAAGCCTACTTCAAAGCAAGGCATGATATAGCACATGTTTATAATCCTGGTATTTGAGAGGCTGAGGCAGGAGGATTTCCATGACTTCAAGACTAACCTAGAGCCAAAGTCTGGACCAATATGGACTCCTAAAATGATGATCTTTTTTCTTTCTTTTTTTTTTTTTTTTTTAAGTCTTTGTCAGTGGTACTCTCTTCAACATCAACTTGTTCCCAACAAGTTCAGTCAGCAACAGTAGGGTCAGAAATAACTTCTGGCCGGTCAGTGGTGGCGCACGCCTTTAATCCCAGCACTCAGGAGGCAGAGGCAGGTGGATTTCTAAGTTCGAGGCCAGCCTGGTGTACAGAGTGAGTTCCAGGACAGCCAGGGCTACACAGAGAAACCCTGTCTCGAAAAACCAAAAAGAAAGAAGAAAGAGAGAGAGAGAGAGAGAGAGAGAGAGAGAGAGAGAGGAAGGAAGGAAGGAAGGAAGGAAGGAAGGAAGGAAGGAAGGAAGGAAGGAAGGAAGGAAAGAAGGAAGAACTGAGAAATGTCTCTTAAGTGGTATAGAATGTATACAGACTAAGATGGCTTCACTAGGCAACTAGGACAAGCTACATATGTAGTCAATAAAAGTGATGTTATGTCACACCAGAATGCATATTTTATTTCACTAAACAAACACGCCATACATTGATCTAAGCTAACAGTGATTTCCCTTTATCTACTACTTATTACTGAGTAATGGTGCACATGACTGCATAAAACGTCTTTTAAAAAGTCAAATGTAATATCTGCGCAATGTCCAGTGCTTTCTGAAGTATGTTTCTGCACTTGGGCTAGCCTTTGGAGTCCAGGCATTGAGTAGAACGAATCGAGTTTCAGAAAACATCACCATGTTCCAAAAATAAAGAAAAGAAATTAGATAATGGTCTGGAAATTTTTCCCTCTTCTAATAACCACAGCTGCCTCTTGCCTTCCTCCGGCGTGACATATAAAAACTAAATCACCTGGCTAGCTGTATGCTTTTTCCCAAAATTTGCTTTTCCAATACAAAAAGAAATAGGAGGAAGGACACTAACATTTAGAGTTTCTTGCCTCTAGGACATATTACTAGTGATTGTAGACCATATATATACATACCAGTACCCATATTTTGCCTATGAGACTTAGTGAATTTGAACATGTTCTCTAAGGCCAAAGCTTTCTGTTTCTTAGACTCAGATACATTGTTCCAGTTTAGTCACTGCTGGAGAAGCATTTGTGGGAGCCTATTGCAAACCAAGCCACCACTCCAGGTGCTAGAGATCTGAAAGTGTGTAAGACACACCCAACCCCAGTCAAAACTTATATCCTGACCTGGAGAGATGGCTCAGGGATTAAGAGCACTGACCGCTCTTCTGAAGGTCCTGAGTTCAAATCCCAGCAACCACATGATCGCTCACAACCATCTGTAATGAGATGTGACACCATCTTCGGATGTGCCTGAAGACAGCTACAGTGTACTTACTTGCCAGAGCAAGTGGGGCCTGAGCGAGCAGAGATCCCAAGTTCAATTCCCAGCAACCACATGATGGCTCACAACCATCTGTACAGCTACAGTGTATTCATATACATAAAATAAATAAATCTTAAAAAAAAAAAACAAAAACACACACACATCCTGACTATGGACAGGACATTAAAGGACCACACAGGGTAATGTAAGAATTCTATCAGTATGTCAATATCATTCATCCACAATGACCATCAACTCTTTTTTGACTGCCTATAAGAAGCATTAGTTATAAGACTCAGCAGTGGTAGTCGGGCGTGGTGGTGCACGCCTTTAATCCCAGCACTTGGGAGGCAGAGGCAGGCGAATTTCTAAGTTCCAGGCCAGCCTGGTCTACAGAGTGAGTTCCAGGACAGCCAGGGCTACAGAGAAACCCTGTCTTGAAAAAAACAAAACAAACAAAAAAAAAAAAAAAAAAAAAAAAACAAGACTCAGCAGTGGGGTGTGACTTCCACGGAGAACTGCTAACTCTGTGTCCTTCTCATTAACAGTGAGGCATGCAACTGCCTTCCCATGCTGCCTAGAATGACTTACTTATAAAGTGACTATGTGACTAATGCTCTCAGAAAGCAGAGTTCTAACAGTTTTGTCTCTCATCCCAAAGTCTTTCCCATTGTTCACTGAGGTGAAGAGTTAGGTTGCTAAAATGAAGGAAGCGTGGTCGTTTGACTAACGTCTCTATGAGAAACAGGGGGAGGTTTCAACGCTCATCATTAAGGCCCCAGACACAGCACATGCTATCCATTGGGCAATGGCATCCAGGCCTCATATGCTGACCAACAGCTCCCAAGAAGTCCCTAGTCCCAGAGAGGCCATCACCAGCACTTTCCACCTTCAAAAAGAGAAATCCCAGGACTCTCAAACTTTAAAATAAATGCATAATACAAAGTTTTGTTTTAAACAAACAGGGCAACATCCTTCTCTCACCTACTTGTACAAACTGACAAATGTAACTTTCAGCTGTTTCTGTAGCAATCCCTGGGCTATGGACTTCTTGTGACACTTAGATGCCCCTGTCATTGAGCTTTTGTAAGAACTTGTGTTGCTTGAGGAAGGTTGTTTCAGGAGTGCATCTATCTTCCTAGGGGATGAAGGGCGGTCCAGGGGCCATCACCTACTAAAAGCCTTACTAAAGCTGCAGCACTCTGCCAACTTTCTTTGGCAAGACGCAGTTGCTTTGCGGAGAGTGGAGGCTGTTGCCGGTGTACACTTTGCATTTCCTCCTGGGCCAGTCACACCCTGGCAACTGAGTTTCTCAAAGAAAGCTTCCTCCTCCCCCTTGCAGAAGGGTCTTCCCCCGCCTCACCTCAGAAGGAAACACCAAGCCTCCACTGCAGACAAGCCACATTCACAAGTTAAGAGTTTGCATAAAGTTTCATTGATGTGGGAACGCCCTGCCTCCAGCTAGGTAAAGTGTATCACAAACGTATTCCAGCCTAGCCTAACCCTGAATGAGAATTGTGCTCCTCCTCTGTTGGTGGGAACAAATTCACAGTCTCGCCCCAGTTTCCCGCCACCACCACCTCCACCTCCGCCACACAGCAGCCCCAAAGAGTCACACAATTCCGAGAGGGACCACTTCCTCCTAGAAGCCGAGGCAGAGGATCAGGTCGCCAGGACGCACACACCTGAGATCGGTCGTCACGCGCGAGGGGTCGGCGAGCAAGGGAGTCAGGAGCCTCCAGCCGGAACGGAGTCGGCCTCACCGAGAACCAGAGTGGCCCTGAGCTCGCGGCGAGCGCGCCGGGATGTCACCGGGTCAGGCGGGGCCACGGTAACCCGACCCGCCCGCCGACGCCCCTCCCGGCCACTTCCTCCTCCCCTCGTGCGCCTCCGCCTCCCCGGGGGATGATCCGGCGACTCAGCCACCGCCTTCGCCGCGACACCGCGGCCGGCTGGGGCGCCTCAGCTCGGCGGGGAAACGCGGAACTGCAGCCGGTGGGGAAGGGCGGCTGCAGACCCCCGCGCTCTGGGCCTCGCTGGGACGTGGGCTGGCCATGCCCGGGGTTATCGATCCTGCCCCGAGCCCCGGCGGAGCACGACTCCATACCCTGCCACTCATCGCCAGCTGGAGGAAAGACGAGAGGGCTGAGCTAGGCCGGGGAAGCCACCGTGGTGTCGGGTTTCTGTCCCTCCCCACGCGGGCCACTCCTGCCTTCTGCCCGGGAGGAGGACGTCCCCCCCCCCCCCGCCTGCTGCCTGCCGGGGTTGCCTTACCTGATCACTCGTCGCGCGCCCTCAGATCCGGCGTCCCCTCCTCCTAGCCTCCGGGTCGCTAGGCTTCCCTGGGCCTAGAAAGGCGTCTAGGAGTCGGGGGACCCTAGGGACTCGGCCTGCAGCTCTCGGCCCGGATACCCTAGCGTGTTCTGCGGGCGCTCCAGGCCTCTGGACCCCGGGCCTGAATGTTACCACGGGGACCCACGGAGAAGACCAAACCCAATCAGCAAGGGTGGGATGCTGAACGCTGGCCCAGCGGGCCCGGCCTCGTACAGGTGGGGGGAGGCGGAGAACCCTGGCTGCGGAGCCACAGGCTTCCCACTTGCACCCCCTCCCAACCCGACCCTGCCCACTGAGCATGCCCAGCTCACTTGTTGCAACAACAAGGGTTAAGCAAACCCAAAGGTACCCAAGGAGGGCTCAGGTCCGGTTCCGAAAGACCCCACTTTAAATCCTGAGATCATGGTGTTGAAAAGTGGGCAGGGACTGATTCAAAAAGCTCCTCGTGCCAAATTAGTTGGAAGGAAATTGTAGCAGTGTTTAGTAATCAGTTGCTAAGTCACATACTTAGTATTCTTAAACCCTGTCGAAATGCCTATAGTTAGGGGTCACAAACTCACAGTAACTTATGGGAAACAAACCCTCTGTAAAGGCAAAACAACTTGTTCCTGGCCTTGGACACGTTAAATTTGGAAACTAAGCTCCTGTCGCTGTACCACTGAATGGGTTTGGATTAAGCCTGGAAATCTTTAGCGTTTAAAATGTGCCTTTCACAGTACAGCTATGGTGCCTGGTACAGCATCACCTGAGAACTTGGCAAACTATCTGAGCTAGTGACTACCTGAGTCACAAACATCCTAGTCTGAGCCCCAGACCTAACCAAGCATTCCAGAGATCCAGATTCAAACTAAGGGTTGAGAGCTGAAGTTCAATAGCTCTGTCCTAAAGGATTCTAGTTTGAGAACTCTAGTAGTAAGCCAGTGACTTTCGGTTTTCCTGTTTTTCCGATCCCAAATATTTACTTAGAAGTTCAATGCGTTTCTCAGCAAAGAAGTAGGTCGAAATCAGGTCCCCATGCCGGCTTCCCACTCACTAATTCACCTAAAAGATTTCAGTTCCTGGAAATGAAACCATTACGTCATTGACTTTCGTATTCTGGTGCCTATAAAAGATGTTTAAATGTTCGTTGGCTTTAAGTGGATGCTTTAGTGAACAGTGTGTTTCCGGCCCAACTATGTCAAGTCTTTCTTCACTAAGTACTCTACCCACGAAGGATTCAGCTCTCATCAGAAACCCATTGAGCGCCCATCAGACCTCGGCATAACTTAGATGATAAAGGAGACCGAGAAAAATCGGAAGCACTGGGTAGCATTGCACTTGACAAAGATGGTCCCCAAAACAAAACAAAAGATCGGAACAGGAAGCATCCAATAGGATTCATGAAGAGCCCAAAAGGAAAAAGATGCGACTGTGTGGGAGAAGGATAAAGAGCCGGGAAGCAACCCCAAACAATCCATGTTTTCTTTTGAGTCCTCTCTGTCAAAACCACTGCATTTTGGCATTGTTCCTGTGTGCATCACATTTCATCTCCATCAGTGCTGTGAATAAAAGGAGCAAAATTAGAGAAGAAAATGTTCTTCAGCAGATATATTCATGAATTAAAACTACCCCTTGCTTCTAACTGCTCAGATCACAACTAACTTAGAACATGTTTTTGAAAAATAAAAAGGGGGCACATCTTTAATCCCAGCTGCCTGGAGATAGAGGATGGCCATGAACTTGACATCAGTGTGACCCACATAGCAAATTCCAGGACAGCCAGAGCTACGGTGAGGCCTATCTGAACGGGGTGGGGGCACAGTTCATGAGTACCTGATTTGGCCTCTGTCCAACCTTCTTATCTCTGTCCAGATGTCTTGCTTTTATTATGCTAAAAACTCCACTGAAAGAATTTGTTTGAGGACTGGAATATCTAACCTGGAACACAGCTTCCCAATTGCTTAAGCAAGTTCTTATCATAACAAAAATAACTTCACAGGGAGTGAGAGGATACTCACTAGTTTAGGAACTGCTCTTTGGAATCTACGAACAACATTTTCATTTTTAAAAATAAAAATTAAGAGGCTGGAACTATGGCTCAGTGATTAAGAATACTTGCTACTTTTCCAGAGGACCATGGTTCAATTCCCAGCATCCACATAGTAGCTCACAGCCCTCAGCAACCCCAGCTCCAAGGAATTCAACATCTCTGGCCTCTGAGATACCCACATACACACACATTCACACACACACACACACACAACTATATGTAAGTACTGCTACTAATAAAAACACTTTTCTTTTTGCTACTGTTGCTCTTCAGTCATGGAATTCAAACAAAACAAGGCAAGCTTATGTCTGAGGCACAATAGGGATTGAGAAGGAAGGTGGTTGCCATATTTGAAAATAGCCAGCAGTTATTTCAGCAGAGGCGATCTTAGACCGATACCTTGGGAAGGTAAAGTTCAAAGTGCTTCTCCTTGGCCATGATAAGCATGACAAAGCATTTAGAAAACTGCTATGGTTCCTGCCTTACACATCTCCTGGGTCAAACAACTTTGGTGCCACCTAACTTTGCTGACACTCCTAAGAAAAGAGTCACAAATCTGTCATTCCAGCTACTTGAAAGACTGAAGAAGGAGGAGAACAAGTTCAAGGCCTGCCTGAACTACAAAGGGAGTAAAAGGCCAGGCTGGGTGGCTCAGCCAGACTCAGTCACAATGTTTTAAAAGCAACTAGCCAGGCCGGGTGTGGTGGTGCACATGCCTTTAATCCCAACACTCGGGAGATGGATTTCTGAGTTCAAGGCCAGCCTGGTCTACAGAGTGAGTTCCAGGACAGCCAGGGCTATACAGAGAAACCCTGTCTTGAAACACCCCCCCACCTCACCGCACCCCAAAAAAAACAAAAACAAAAACAATGAGCCAGCACTATAGCTCAGCAGCAGAGCATCTGCCCACAGCCCACATGCTTAGCATACTGGGGGGGTGGGGGGATGGCTGGGTTTGGTTCCCAGCACTGTTCCAAAGGAAGAAAAGGGAGGAGAGAAGTCGGCTCTAAACCAGCATAGATTTTCACCCACATTTGTCTGCCCGACTCTGGAAGGCTTTCCTCTATGCACCTGCATTTTACCAAAATCCAGTTCCCCAGCCATTTTCTCTGCATTTATATCACATTTATGCCACTGGCTATACATACCCTTGGAACAAAATAAATGAGAATTTTTTTTTTCTCATTCCCAAATCAGGGATTCGCAACTTCTACTATGATCTATGATCTTAAATCCAGTTTCTGAGAGGGAGATGCTTTTCCAAGTGGGGGAAGCAGGGGCCATTACTGTTATTAATGAACCAACTCTGGCTTTGCCCTACCAGAAAGTACACTAATCATAAAACAACACATTTTTACAAAGCAGAAAAAGTTTAGTTGTGGGATGGCCGAGTGTGTGGGGTAAGATCCAAGTCGCAAACTTAATACATTGAGAACATAAGGCTTAGAGAAATGGATGGGGTGAAAAAGCAAAGTGTTACATGGGGGTGGGGGGCAATGGGTGGGGTGGAGGGCAATGGGTGGGGGTGGAGGGCAATGGTCTGCAGAGATTAAGTGACCAGGTCCGTGCTTGTGTAATTGAACATGATGGCCCTTCATGGGACAGTGTTACAGACAATGGCAATATTAACACTATCCGAGGATTTTGGAACTCTTAGAAAAAGCTCTAAGCCATCGATATCAGGCATAGTAGTGCCTGCCTGTCATCTCTGTGCCCAGGAATCCAAAGCAGGAAGATTTCAAATTTGAGAGCAATGTGGGTTCCATATTGAGACATGAGACACTGTCCAAAAACCAAACAAAGACGTGTGTGTGTGGGGGGGGGGAGCTTTTGTAATAAATAGTCTTAATTTTTAACATGACAGCATTTACAATAACCAAGGCCAACTTCTGAGCATATCTGTGAAGACTGTGGTGTTTTGAATGAAAATGACCCTTATAGGCACATAGGGAGTGGCACTAATAGGAGGTGTGACCTCGTTGGAGGGATTAAATCTCTTTGGGGGGGTGGGCTTTGAGGTTTCAGAAGTTCAAGCCAAGTCTAGTGTCATTCTCTCTACCTGCTGCATGCCAATCTTGGCTCCTTTTCCAGCACCATGTCTGTCTGCATGCCACCATGCTTCCTGTCCTAATGACAATGGGTTAAATCTCTGAATTGTAAACTGGGTCCCAGTTAAGTGTTTTCCTTTATAAGCATTGCTGTGGTCATGGTGTCTCTTGACAGCAATAGAAACTCTAATGAAGACAGAGGTTTATCACAGACTTGATGTACCAGGGTGGGGGTGGGGAGGTAACAAGGGAATTTCCCACACACACACTTGCTCAAAGGAGAGGGAGAAGGGGATGGGAGAAGGGTTGTGAGAGGGGGTGTTAGGGAGGGGCCAATAAACAGAATGTAAAGTGAATAAGTAAAAAATAAATAGGTAAGTAATAAAACAAATTTAATTAATTAATTTTAAAAAGACAGAGGCTTAAGTGAGGCAGGAAAACCACCCCTACTGTGGGGAGAAGAATGCGTGGAATGGAGTCTTGCACTGAATCAAAAGGAGAAAGTGAGCTAAGCACCAGCATTGCTCTGTCAGCTTCCTGCCAGGTCAGCTGCCCAGCTCCTGTGGTCACAGCTAGAGGGGCTCACACTGCCTTGCCTCCTGGCTCCCCTCTATGACTATGCTCAACCTGTGAGCCAGAACACCCTTCCATCCTGAAGTTACTGTTGTCAAATATTTTGCCACCATAACAGAAAAGTGTCTGGCACATTCAGCCCTCCACTCAAAGCCTTCCCAGGGGAGTGAAGAAAGAACTGGTGATCTCAACAAAAACAGCTTTGCAATCCCTGTACCATAACCCGGACAACCACCACGGGCATCACAGCCCAATGGCCCAACGTGTTATCTGCAGTCTTGTTAGTGTAAGGCCAGCTGTGCAACCCCACAAACTGGCTTTTCTTTTTACATCAACTAAAAGCAAACAAAGCTGTCAGTCACTCAGGTTCCCTCTAAGTTTTCTAGAAGATTCTTTCATGCACTCTGTCTGTTTATTTTGTTTTGGTTTGTTTGTTTGTTGTGCAGGGAACAGAATCCAGGACATCCAGTGCATGGCTGTGGACAACTGCATTAGATCCTGTACAGTTCTTGAGAAACAAATTCTCCCCTTACCAAATATGTTCATACAACTTATGAAATATTAGTAGAAAGAACCACGAATGTTATTGCTCTTCCCACTTTAGTTTTACAAATGAGAAACTGAAAGCCCACAGCTAAACTTAAATAACTTCCTTAAGGTTGCGTAGTTAGCTAAACAAAGAAATAAGAGAAAAATGGGGAAACTGCATAATCTCTGATACACTTTCATGCAAAGTCTTCACCCATTGTCTGGTTCTGTACCTGCCAGAGCTCTAGTGTTCTCATCAGTGAGCAATGTTAATAAGGACCAGTCATACCGTATACCAAACACTACTCTTCAGCAAAATGCACACACTCTTTACTTTATATATTTATTATCATTGCCATTATTATTATTATTATTATTGTTGTTGTTGTTGTTGTTGTCATACAGTACTGGCAGTACTAGAGACAGAACCTAGAACATTTTGTTTTTCCCCAAGTGCTTCTCCTGTGAGCTGTAGCCCTAGCTTTACAGATAGTTTTCTGTTGTTGTTTTTGTCTGTTTGTTTCCATTTTCTTGTTCTTTTTCATTTTCTGGCTAGTTCTGTCTTCATCTGTGTCTATGCTCTCTCTATAACCTGTCTCTGTAAAACTGCCCTGGTAAAACGGCTCTGCACGTATACCACCCTGCACATATACCACCCTGCACATATACCACCCTGCACATATACCACCCTGCACATATACCACCCTGCACATATACCACCCTGCAC
>NC_034592.1:43795965-43804552 GCF_900095145.1 Mus pahari | reverse complement strand
CACATATACCACCCTGCACATATACCACCCTGCACATATACCACCCTGCACATATACCACCCTGCACATATACCACCCTGCACATATACCACCCTCACCACCACCTTTCTCTCTCTGTCTCTGTCTCTGCGCTTTTGTAGCCTCTCATTCTCTGCTGTTCCCCTGTGAGTTGGATATATCCTATCTCTGACTCATCTGTGAAATCTTTCTTTGATTCCCCACATCTGCCCCTCAATTAGACGTCACTTTCCAATATGGCTGCTTCCTTTTACAAACTAATTTTACCTTAAAGGTGTGTACTAAGGGTGTGTCTGCATTCCAGCCAGAGAGATTAAAGGTGTGTTGCAAGTCTGCATTATTCCAGCCAGAGCATACTGTAATCCAAGGTGTGTCTGCATTCCAGCTGGATCACACAGACCTAGAAGGTCTTTGGATGTGATCCCTTGCCAGAGCAGCCATGTCACTAGATTAAAATTCCTCTACAGTTTCTGAGTAAAATTCTCACAATGTAGCCCTGATTGACTAGGAACTCTTTGTAGGTCAAGGTGGCTTTGAATTCACAGAAGTGTGTATACCTCTGCCTTCCCAATACTGGGATAAAAGTGAGTACCATTACACCCAGCAAATAATCTTTAAATCTTAGGTTAACTTTGTGTGGATTTTTTTTTTATTTAGTTTGCTTTGGTTGTGAAAAATGAGTAAACTGTAGACAACATGCCAACACAACCCAATGAGCAAATGACCAAGACAAGACTGAATGTAATAATGTCTCTAAAACAATAGAAAAGCCAGAAAGAAAAAAAAATGTGGGCTTTGAGGACTCAAGAGTTCCCAATACTAACCTACAGTCATTCTGATTCTTTTTTCCCCCCTTATTACTGTTGGTTTTGGTAGTGGTAGTGGTGTGTGCATGTGTGTGTGTGTGTGTGTGTGTGTGTGTGTGTGTGTGTGTGTGTGTGTGTGCTTGGTGTGAATGGTGGAAGGTGTACATCATAGGATTGTGTGGTACAACTTTGTGGAGCAGTGTGTTCTCCACCTTTATGTAGGTTCTGGGCGACCAATTCCAGTGTCCAAGCTGTGAAGCAACAACCTTTCTGGCCTGATCCATTTTCCTAACCCACATTCTGATTCTTGGTTGAGTATTCTGTCAAAGACCCTCTGTCCTGAGACTCTGTCTGTGTGTCCACCTCTGACTTCCATGCCTTGCTTAGTGTATTTTAACTCATATATACTTATAACCTCGCCCATTATGTGTAGTAATTGAAAAAAAACCAAGAAGCTAACTAAAAACTAAATAAAGACAAGTCTACTACTACTCACAAATTCAAAAATGATAAAATATTGCTGAATGCCTAGCAGCACTGTGCAGCGAAATGTTAACCCCTTCAGCAGGACGGGGACAATTTTGGAGACCCTAAGATTCAAAGCTCAGTTAGCAGGTTCCCACCTACCTGTTACATAGATTCTTTTTTTTTTTTTTTTTTTTTTTTTTACATAGATTCTTAACAGTGGAGTTATAGGCATCTAGAATATCCAACAGAAGATCTCCCCATGTCAATGCCTCACAGAGTTAGGATCAAGAATGGAATGAAAATATATGATCCTTGAAAAGAAGAAATAAAATGCTAAATATATTTTAAGACGGGTACTTGCGGTTTTATGCCCACTTTATAGGAATCTGGGAAAGTGTTCTTAAAATAAAAGTTTAAAGCATCAGTATAATAAGGTCCCAAGAAACGTGCTTCGATTTGGAGGTCTTGGGGTGTTGGGAGGGGAAGAAACTGTGTTCTCCTTTCCTGGACAGGTTCAAAGCCCTGTTCCTAGGTCTCAGAGCAGCACTGAAAACAAGCCTTTTCAGATGCTGATGGGCTACCCTGGATCTTGTTTTCTCTGGAACACAGCCTTCAACTTTAATAGCTCCAGGAAGCTGCTGAGTAAGCAGAAATCTCCCCAGGAAATTCATACAGAGAGCTGGGGGAAGCAGTCGCTGAAATGGAGAATTGGTCTCAGAGCAAAGTCAGTTGCCATCCCTTCGAATCTGGTAACTGAGCCTAGGGCAAGCTGCCCTGGAAACTGGAGAGTCCCGCAGTTCTGCACTGGAAGACCTTAAGTCACCTGGAGATCATTTAAAACTCGGTAGTAATAGGTTTAACATAAACCTGATCACCCCACTGTAAAAATGAAGAGAGCCTGGAGTCTACACACTCAGTGCTAGACTGCAGGAGTAGCAGAAAACCAGTCCCAAGAAAAATGTAATTGCTGGCTTGCTTGCTTGCTTGCTTGACTGGATTGACTGATTAATCTGAATAGCAAGCATAGGTTAGAAGCAAGCAAGAGTGATCTCTTTGTATGATTAACTTAAAAAAAAAAAAAACTGTTTAGGAGGCAAGCTTGATCTACATAGTGCCATAATAATTCCAGGGCAACATAGTAAGAACCTGTCCCAATACACACACACACACACACACACACACACACAGAGAGAGAGAGAGAGAGAGAGAGAGAGAGAGAGAGATTGTTGAGTTTAGGAGCTTTGAAACAGGCAGGCTTTGACCTAATTTCAAGGGAGCCAAGATGAAAGCATTTTGCACACAGGGAGCACATGCCAGAGGCTAGCAGGTGCTGGGTCCTCAGCAAACACATTAGCTTCCAAACCTCTTCCTCATTCTTCCTCTATCAGCAAAATCATCATCATTATCAGAGGCTGATATGTGGAAGGCCTAGAGGAAAAGTCTCTCTCTCTCTCTCCCCCCCTTCTCTCTCTCCCTCCCTTTCTTCCTTTCTTTCTTTGTTTCTTTCCCCTTCCCCTTCTCCCCTGCTTTTTTTTTTGAGACAGTTTCTCTATGCAGCCCTGACTATCCTACAATTTGATCTTTAGACCAGTCTGACCTCAAACCCAGAGATCCACCTGCCTCTGCCTCCAAGTGCTGGGTCTTAAGGTGTGCGTCACTCCCCACCAGCCGCTATCCAGAAGAAGCAAAGTTTTCAATGAACTCTGTACAGAGTGTACAAGACAGTAAGACAGAAGAACACCCTGTAACAGCCGTCAAGAAGAAGCTGCAGTTTAGTGGACGGCTGTTTGGTTCGCTTGTTTGGATATTGTGTTACTGGAGACTAAATTTCTGCCACTTCTGCTTTTGTGCCTTTTGGGGGGAGGGGGGTATTCATATATGAGAAGAAACACGGAAGATTTTGAGACTGACTTATGTTGTTTCATATGGCGATCTTCCATTCCTTTAATCTTCCTACAAAGCACAACTTCTAATTTGTCTTTGTAGCCTATGTATTTGTGCAACGTATGTCTACAACACTCGACAGCCTGCTTTCCGCCCCTGCGCTCCGTGAAGACGCAGTGTTTTAACACCGGGTCTTCCTCTGTAGCCTTAAACTCACAACCACTCTCCAGGTCGCCTTTCTGGGTGCTTCCATTGTGCTGCCATGCCTGGCTGCTCCTGCTCTTGTGTCACTTGAAAAGCTTCGTCTTCAGACTAGTGAGAGGCAAAGTCTTAGCTGAGAGTGGTGGCAGACACAACGATAATCCCGACACCCAGGGGGATTTGTTGAGTTCAAGGTCAGCCTGGCTAGAAACGAATACCTGAATGATTTAAGAGCTCCTGTGTACTAGAGAGAATATATGGTCTCTCGCACTAAGTCTGTGCCCTAATCTCTGGAACCTGTTGATCGGTCTCTGTAGGAAGGAGAACTTTGCACACAGGGTTAAGTACTCGAGACACAGACAAGTCCTTACCAGTGTCAGTCCTAATTATAATCACGTGTGCTCTCTCCTTAACTCTGTTGTATTTATTGCTTGCGTTTGTGTGTATGTATGCCTCAGTGTGTGCTACACTCTCATGCCACCACCCACTCACGGGGGCCAGACAACAGCACCGTGCATGGAGTAGATTCCTGCCTCCTACCTTCATGTGGGCCCCAGGGACTGAATCACGTCATCAGGATGAGTCCGACTGATTGGCTCAGCAGTCTTTGCAGGATTTTTTTCGTTTATTTGCTTGTTCGCTTATTTTTGTCTTTCTTGTTTTCTTTTCCTTGGTTTGTTTTTTATCTTATCTGATTTAGAAAAGGCCTCACTACGTAGTCTTTGGCCGGCCCCAAACTCTCTATCTGCCTCCCTCTGCCTCCCTACTGCAGGGATTAAAGGTAGGTGCCACCGTGCTTGGCTACATCCTTTCCTCAAAGAGAAAGGGTTATGAGACTGTACACAGCCAGGGAGCAGGGGATAGTATAAGCATGTGTGCAAAGATGGAAACAAGCCAAGAAGTGACGTCAGCCAAGCCAACAAAAAGAAACCCAAACCACCGGCTCTCCCCCTGTGCCTTCTGAGGCAGTGCCACCCTGACAGCCCTCTGATTTCAGGCCACTGATAGTGATTTCGGACGTCTGGCCTTCAGAACTGTAATAAATTCCTATTGTTTAAACCTCCAACTTTGTGGCTATTGATTATAGCTCCCACAGGAAACTAGTGCCACCTCTGCTGTGTATCTATCTGCCTTTGGCACCAAGCCTTCTACAGCCAACGCTTTCAGAGCATCAAAGCAACGTACAACCGGGTAAAGGGTCTGAATGTTCTACTCAGTGAAATATCCAAGCAACGCTAAAGTTTTGTAAGATTTCCGATGCCTGAGCCACTCTATTTCAGGTTGTTGATCCCTCTAATAAGTGAAAAAAAAAAATACTGAGACAAGATTTTGAACATTACCGTGTAATTTAAACATTTCTAGTTAGTCATATAATGCTTTGCCGAAGGAATTTTCTAGTAATTTTTAGACAAAAGAAAAAAATGTCTACGTGTAAGATACATACATACCTACACACATATTCTTACAGAGATTTATTGGAGTGGATGGAAGGACAGTCCAACAAAGGCCACTCTGGATATTCAGAGTCCCCAAGAACAGCTCAGTCTAAAACTAAAGCCTTAGAACAAGGGAACCAAAAATGAATCCTTTACTCAGATGCTCCTTAGAAAGTCACATTAGAATCATCTGGGAGTACATGCTGAAGGACTGACAAAGCTGGAGTCTGCTATACACTGACAGAAACACCAGCAGGAGGGGCCCAGGTTCATGAAGAACAGAAGTTGCCTGCTCCAACTGATTCCCTTTTTTTCCTCTTTAGTCCAAGCAGGCTACCAGCCCATGTTCAGAGTCTTTTTCACCTTGGCTGTTCTCCTATGTGTCCACAGTCTCAGGAAACAGTCTCAGAAGCCCAGCCAGAAGTGTGTTTTACTGTTCCCCCAGGTACCCATACATCTAAATCCAGCTGACAATCAAGCCTAAGCATCACATGACCCAAATCCTCCTTCGAACAGGGTTTCTGTTCCTATCTGCTAGACACATCTCCAGGTAATGAATAACCTTGGGTAGCCAACTCCTACAGAACTGTCCCATTCTTTTTTCTAGGCTGGTCATTATCTTGTGACTGGATGGGGCTGGAGAGTTGAGGCCAGATTAGATCTTTGGAAGATAACTTCTACTGCTGGCCCTCTCCACTTCCCTCAGGGCTTGCTTGAGGCTCTGTTGGGGTTCTACCTCTACTTCTGCTTCCTTCCTTGGCCCATCCTCTGTCCTTTTCCTTGAACATTCATTAGAGTCCTGCCTTGATTCAAAACTCGCCTCTAAAACACCCAGTCTGCTTCAGGGTTCTTCATAAATGTAAAGTCAGCTAACAAAAGCCCCGAGTTCTGCAGAATTTTAAATGAATTATTCCTCCTTGTTCTGTTCTGATTTCCTCAGTAGAAGGATACATTTCTGTCCAGTTCAAATAAGAACCCAGCCCCTAGAGCCATGCTGTCTGCTCCGCATTGATAAGGAGACAAAATTTCCCCATGCCAATATGGTTTCCGAACTTGAGTGTCTGAAATACTCCTCATACACTACTTCCTTTCAAGCAATTCTAACTCCTATCATTCAGTGGGTAGTCGCTGAGTATGCATATGTAGCAAGCAGACAGGGTTATAGGCTCTCATCCCACAACCAACTACATGTGATATACCTTCAGGTCAAAGGTCAAATGTCTCTAGCAGTCAAAGTAATAAGAGTTAGTTAAGCAAGTGTAAAGAAAATGAGGAGGGCTGGTGAGATGGCTCAGTGGGTAAGAGCTCCCGACTGCTCCTCTGAAGATCCAGAGTTCAAATCCCAGCAACCACATAGTGGCTCATAACCATCCATAACAAGATCTGACTCCCTTTTCTGGAGTGTCTGAAGACAGCTACAGTGTACTTACAGTGTACTTATTTATTAAATAAATAAATCTTGAAAAAAAAATGAGGAGGTGTGGAGACTGAGGAAAGCTGGAGAAAGCCTCCCATATCCAACTGGGGCACCACATTAGCCTGCAATCACACTTGGTGTGATCAACCAAGGCAAACAGTTAGAACACGCTACCCTAAGAGATGTGAAGTCCTGCGAATCACCTCTGAATTACTTTTTGCTTTAGCTAGTGGTGGTGTAAGGCTGTCTGTCACCTTAGCACTGGTAGGCAGAGGCAGAGCATCAGGAGTTCAAGGCCACCCTTGGCTACACAGGAAGTGAAGCCAGTCTGTGCTATATGATACTCTGTTCCATGAAAACAAACACTTGGGAGCTTCCGGAGCGAAGGTCACAGACAAGATGGCGCCTGGGTTCAGGTCTCTCTGCTCATCAAGTTTGGCTGGTACTCTGCTCTTTGGGCCTGGCATACGGCGGCACCTAGCCCTACAGTTACTTAAAACACCAGGCAAGGAAAGGAGAGTACCAGGGGAGGAAAAAAAAGAGACTAGATGAGTGGAAACAGATTGAGAGAGAACTGGCAGAAGCTTAACATGGCAGCATTCTCAAGTGAGGAGTCAGGGAGCTTGCTTCTCTCTAGTCCTTGAGACTGAATAAAGCTTCATTGTGTAAAGAGAGAAAGAGAGAGAGGGAGAGAGGGAGAGAGAGAGAGAGAGAGAGAGAGAGAGAGAGAGAGAGAGTGTTAAGCCTTTGGATTTGAATCCATGAGACTACTAACCCCTTCCCACTGACAAGTATCACGGAAGGAGATAAAGTGGAGGGTAGCAGAGGGCTGGTGTAGAAGAAAAGAAACTTCTATGACATGACAAATGGTGTGCTTTATTCAAATCCTGTAGAGGAATTTTAATCTAGCAATATGACTGCTCTGGGAAGAAATCACATCCAAAGACCTAGGTCTGTGTGGTCTAGCTAGAATGCAAACACACCTTGAATTACAGTATGATCTGGCTGGAATACAGACACACTCTTAGTGTACACCTTTAATCCCAAACAATATAGGTAAGGTTGGTTTATAGAAGGAAGCAGCCATGTTTGAAAGTGACATCTAATTGAGAGGTACACAAAGTGAGGAGGAATCAAAGATTTGACAGAAAGAGTCAAAGATAGGATAATCCCAACTCTAACTAGAACAACAGAACAAAGACCCAACTAACTCAGTGCAGAGTGGGGTAGGAGTCAATTCCACTGCAGTCAGTTCAGTTGAATGCAGCTGAGTTTAGCTGAGTTCATAATGTGGGCTCAGTTCGGTTTGTGCAGTGCAGGTCAGCAGAAGTGTTGAAGCCAGACAATGAGAAGAAGCCAGATTAGAACAAATCGCCAGGGTTAGATTTGTTCAAGATTTGTTAGATTTGGCCAAGCAGAGCAATTCAATGAGAAGCTGAGGGAATCAATCAGTTTGGAGAGAAGTTTAAACCAGAATAGCTGGATTGAACCAGCCAGCCAGAGTTCTGAAAGAACCATAAAGAGTGTGTTTATTCAGTAAGTCTCCCAGAAGACAATTATATCTGGCAAAGAAATGTTACTTTTACAAAGCCCAGCTTGGAAAAGACATTTAGGAGATATATTAGGAGACTGTTTGGTTTTGGAAGTTGTTTTCCTCCCAAAGGTCTGTGAGAACTTAGTGTTCATCAGGGTTGTAGGATGGGAAGATTCGGGATCTTAGAGAATGGAGGCCTTGTGTGAGTGTCTTAAATCCGTGGGGTACATACCCTATGGTCTTAGTGTTTCTCTAGGAACCCTGGCTTGCTCTGGAGAAAGATTTTATGAAAGGCTAATCTTAGTCCCTCCTAGCCTCTCTCGCTTCCTGTTCCCAGATGTGATGACCCTTCCCTTCCCTTTCAGTTCCATATGTAGATCTGAAAGAGGTGACATGGTTGGAGAGACCCACATCAAAGTCTGCACCATGAGATTGAACTTGAACTTGAAACATCCAAACAAACCTCTTTATAAAGTTTGCCTACCTCCGTTGCTTTATGATAATAATGGGGGAAACAGACCAATACAGAAAATTTGAATATGGGATGAATAAAGCACTATGCAGAGGACTACAATTAATCTTTTACGTATTTACAAATAATCTTACACATATAGAACTGTATTGAGGGCTAGGCACATGAGTGCAAGTACCTAAGGCAGGAAAAAGCAGACATCCTGTCCCCTGGAGCTGGAGTTGCAGGAGGTTCTAAGGTTTTGGTTTGGTTTGGTTTGGTTTTGGTTTTTCGAGACAGGGTTTCTCTGTATAGCCCTGGCTGTCCTGGAACTCACTTTGTAGACCAGGCTGGCCTCAAACTCAGAAATCC
>NC_034592.1:43793853-43795677 GCF_900095145.1 Mus pahari | reverse complement strand
AGAGAGAGAGAGAGAGAGAGAGAGAGAGAGAGAGAGAGAGAGAGAGAACAGTAATATCTCTGTGCTGATCAAACCTGTGCACTCAAGTGCTAAAGCTGTTCCTTTTGTTTGCTTGTTTTTACAAGATAGGGTCTCTCTGTGTAGCCTAGCCCTGGCTGTCTTGAAACTAGCTAATGTAGACCAGGCTGGCCTCCAACTCACAGTGATCTGCCTCCCTCTGCCTCCCAGTTGCTAGGATTAAAGGTATTTGTCACCACCGCACTCAGAGCTGTTCCCTGAATTTGGTAGCTTTGGTTTGGGGCTTTCAAACCATGACCTGTTTCCTTCTATATTCCTGATTTGTTCTTTTTCAAAGTGATTTCCGGCTAATTCACATTATTTCTCCACCCCCTCTCCACTCCCACCCCCCCACTTGTACTGTTGAACTGTTGGATAATGTGAGAATTAATCAGGCTATGGATTTGCCTGAGTACCAGGTGATTTAGCAAACTGAGAACTGTTTAATAATTACCCTGGGGTACTAAACGTTATCCTAACAATCTAAAATAGTTATTAAACCTTACCGCTTAAGATTATTAAACGGCAACATCTGTCTTCAGGAAGCATTTCCAGCACCCGCAATATTTGCAGAACATTTACAACTGCTTTTAGTTCTATCTCACGTCCTGTGATAGGTTTATAGTATTTCCTACTTAATCGCCAGTGTGGACTCCAGAAGATAACTCAGTCTTCTGTGTGAGGAGGTATCCGTCCAAGGTCAGCTTCCCGGGTGACAGGCTGCTGCTTTTCCCACTGAGCCAGGCCTCTCCAGCCCGCATATGCTTTATTAGCTAATTACCAGGCTACATATTCAACCCAGGCTCCAACTATATTAAGGGCTATTTACTAGCTAAAATCAATACCCTTTCGATTAGCCACCTGGTGTGGCTTTTGGTAACTAAGCATTATTTGGGCTCCACTGCTTTCACTCCATTGGGGAGACAGCAAAGTGCTTTGTTTTGATTTTTCACACTTAGTGACTACTGCTCTTAGCAGTAGGTGATAAAGGGCAATGGAGACCAGCTCAGCCAGGGCAGTGCCCAGGAACAAACACATGCTATTCACTGCTTGAGAAGACAGGCAAAGGAGGGAGCAAAGACAAACCAACGTTCTACTTTAAGATCCGAGCATTCCACTGATCTCTTTGGGCATCTGTCTGGTGCTCTACATGGTGTACTATCCCCAAATCGGGGGAGAAATGAAGCAGGTGCTTCCAGGAGGGAGCTTTGAAGATGAGCATTCATACACTCAACAGCTGCTAAGGAAGGGCAGAGTGTGGGTGTGGCTACAGGGATGTGAGATGGCCAATGAGGCCCCTTCATTCTTCCTGGAAGGTAAGAGCCACAGATGCCCTTTCATCAGAAGAGTTAACAGACTCAGACAGAAAGTTAACCAAAAAGACTGTTTCAGTAGAGTTAGACCAAGCAAACTCTTACCACTAAAGCTACACCCAAGCTCCAATAGCACCTTACTAATGTAGGTATTTTATCAAAGAAATAATTCATGTTCACTTTGGAAACATGAAATCAGATCAAAACCAAAGATACAAACAAGTCAAATAACTCAGTTTAAAAATCCCCTATAGCCCCACTGGATCACAATTGATCAGTCTTAATGATTTGCTAAACATTTTTAAGTACTTACTATAATATGTACATTTTTTTTTCCCATTTAAAAAATTACTTGGCCGGGCGTGGTGGCGCACGCCTTTAATCCCAGCACTTGGGAGGCAGAGGCAGGCAGATTTCTGAGTTCGAGGCCAGCCTGGTCTACAGAGTGAGTTCC
>NC_034592.1:43789784-43793078 GCF_900095145.1 Mus pahari | reverse complement strand
TTCTTTGTGTAGCCCTGGCTGTCCTGGAACTTACTCTGTAGACCAGGCTGGCCTCAAACTTAGAAATCTGCCTGCCCCTGCCTCCCGAGTGCTGGGGGTTCTGTTTTATTTTAAACACTTAATTAACTTTTTTTAGTTTATGTCTTTGGTATTTTGCCTGCATGTAGGTCTGTGTGAGGGTGTTAGATCCCTTAGAACTGGAGTTACAGACAGTTGTGGGCTACCATGTGGGCACATAGAAATTGAACCCAGGTCTTCTGGAAGACCTGCCAGTGCTCTTAACCATGGGGCCATCTTTCCAGCCCCATTTTGTTGTTTTTAGGCAGGGTCTCATATAACCCTGTCTGGCCTCAAACTTGCTATGTAGTCAAAGTTGACCTTGAATTCTGTTTGTTTGTTTCAAGACAGGGTTTCTCTGTGTAGCCCTGGCTGTCCTGGAACTCACTCTGCAGACCAGGCTGGCCTTGAACTCAGAAATCCATCTGCCTCTGCCTCCCAAGTGCTGGGATTAAAGGCGAGTGCCACCAAGCCTGGCTGACCTTGAATTCCTAATCCTCCTGCCCCTACCTCCCAAGAACTAAGATTATAGCCACGTGGCACTACATACAGCTTACAAGTATTTATTAACAGCTGCTGCTTGGGGTTCAGTTCAGTAGAAGAGCATCTGCCTTGTGTCGTCAGGTCCCTGAGTTCAATCTCCAGTACCAGAAAAAAAAAAAAAAAAATCCTACGCCAGATATGTAGAATATAGGCATCTGCTACCAAAGATGGCCCTTAGTCTATTCTCCTGAGCAGTCTCAATCCTCTTTCTGCTTCCAGGAAACATGTAGAACTCCAGTTATCCAAGGCTAATATTATTGTAGACGTAATATATGCAAAACTAACTTGGAATGATTATATAGAAAATATGAATAAACTAGGCCTAGGGGCACATACGTATCTATAATCCCAGCTACCTCAGAGACGGAGACTGGAGAGCTTGAAGTCCAAGACTTACCTGGGCTAAGTTTCTTAACTGTTTCCAACTGCAACCTTGCGTAAAGTTTATTATCGCCTAGAAAAGAGACAGAGGTTGCTACATCAGTTGATAAGGACACCTAGAGACCTAGTGATAGGTCATTTAGAGGTAGTTTTCTTCATCCTAGGAATGCTAGTAATGCATTCTTTTTTTTTTTTTTAATATTTTTTTTATTATTATTTTCTTTATTTACATTTCAAATGCTATCCCGAAAGTTTCCCATACCCCTCCCCCCACCTCTGTTCCCCTACCCACCCACTCCCACTACTTGGCCCNGGCCTTGCCTTGTGCTAGGTCATATAGAGTTTGGNAGACCAAGGAGCCTCTATTCCCACTGATGGCCGATTAGGTCATCTTCTGCTACATATGCAGCTAGAAACACAAACCCAGGGGGTACTGGTTAGTTCCTGTTGTTGTTCCACCTACAGGGTTGCAGCCCCCTTCAGGTACTAGGGTACTTTCTCTAGTTCCTCCATTGGGGACTCTGTGTTCCATCTAGTAATGCATTCTTAATTGCCACAGGCTTATTATCCCTTTGAGACTTCCCATCCTGCATGCTACTGAATCGATGTGGGAAATCTTCATTAAAAAAAAAAAATCTTGTATGGTTATCTGCATACATGTCTGTTTACCATGTGCTTGCAACTACCCAGAGGCCAGAAGAGGATGTTGGATTCCCTAGCATTGGAGTTGTAGATGGTTGAGAGCCTCCATATGCGTGAATAAAAGTTTCAGTTTCAGATATCATAGCTGTTCTTCCCCCCCCCCCCTTTGGTTTTTTTCAAGACAGGGTTTCTCTGTGTAGCCCTGGAACTCACTCTGTAGACCAGGCTGGCCTCAAACTCAGAAATCCACCTGCCTCTGTCTCCCAAGTGCTGGGATTAAAGGCTTGTGCCACCACATCCGGCTTCCTAGCTGTTCTTATCAACTGCTTAGATTGTACAACTATGCAGCTGACAACAATGCAAATAGGGGGAAGCCAAAGAATGTGGTTTCCCCTTTTCTTTTTCAGAGGACTTTTTTTTGTTTTTGTTTTTTTTTTGTTTTTTTGTTTTTCAAGACAGGGTTTCTCTGTATAGCCCTGGCTGTCCTGGAACTCACTTTGTAGGCCAGGCTGGCCTAGAACTCAGAAATCTGCCTGCTTCTACCTCCTGAGTGCTGGGATTAAAGGCGTGCACCACCACGCCCAGCATTCAGGGAACTTTTGTTGAGCGTTACTGGCTCATATGTTTAGAGGTAGGAAGTGGGTAGATGTTTACCCTGCTGAGTGACAGGTTTCACTGGAGAATGATCTTCAAGACCTAGTCTGGAGATAACCACCTTAAAACCAAACCTGAATGTTTACTAGGATGGTTTGCTAATCAGTTCAATAATTGCTTGAGATAGACACAATATGATTTGAAATAAATCCTGTGGCAGAAAATATGCGTTGAGTTGAGTCAAGTACTTGCTTTATTTGTTTATTTACTTAATTTTAATTTTAATTTTTATCTTTTGCTTTTCTGATATGGTCTTAGTCCATAACTTAGGCTGGTTTATACATAGATGGCTATGATGCCCCAGCGTAGCCTTGAATTTGAGGTCCTCTCTCTTCCATTTAATGTGGTAAGAATACAGACACACATCACTGTATTCAGCTTTGAGTACATTTCTGTACCCTGTGGTTTTCTGTATTACAAAGGTGTGTGTGCTAAGCGATGGGGTCACATGGCTTTAATCTTAACCCTAGGAGGCAGAGGTAAGTGAATCTCTGAGTTCAAGGACAGTCCGGTGTACAGAACGAGTTGAGAATTCCAGGACAGCCAGGGCTATACGAAGAAACTCTGTCTGAAAAAAGCCAAGCCAAAACAAAATACAATGCAAAACAATAAATATATTTGGAGAAAACTTTCAAAGTTGACTGTGAAATGTGGAGCTGTGCCTTGGAAAATCCATCACTTGAGGCCAGGAGGCCAAAGAGAGCAACATTAACAAGAGGATTGGCAATCTCTTCTCCCTGACTGAGCCCTTCCTCTCAGAAGGTAAAACCAATAACACGACTAGGAAATGCCTGAACAGTGAAGGAGTTTTTCATTCGGGGCCAAGAATAGAAGTAGGCAGGGGGTGGGATTGCACACTTGGAAGTGTGATGGAAGTACACTTCCCATGAGGCAGAGGTTGGGGCCGTCCTGGGCTTCTTAGCCAGACCCTGTCTGCAAAGAAAGAAAAAAGAAAAGAGAAGGAAGGAAGGGAGGGAGGAAGGAAGGAAGGGGAGGAAGGAAGGGAAAAAAGGGGGA
>NC_034592.1:43784532-43789139 GCF_900095145.1 Mus pahari | reverse complement strand
TTTCTGAGTTCGAGGCCAGCCTGGTCTACAGAGTGAGTTCCAGGACAGCCAGGACTACACAGAGAAACCCTGTCTCAAAACAAAACAAAAAAACAAACAAACAAAACCACAACAAAAAAGAGAGAAGACTCCAGAAGGGAAGACATGGAGAGCCTAGGTCTAGGTGACACTGGTCAGTAAGGCTTCACACCACACTTCAAGGTGGTGACCTTGAAGCAACCCACAGACTGCTGCCCTGTGAAGAGGTATCCTGTGAAAGCCTAGTGATGTCCTAGGAAACAAATAGCCCAGGACATGAAAAGACAAAGAGAGAACGTATTGAAGTTTGCTGCCAAGAGGCAGCAGGAGGGCAAATCATAGAGCTTAGAGAGTTGGAACGTTTATAGAGTACACGAAGGTGAATTACTTGTGCAGGGTCTATCTCTATGGCTGGATAGTTAAGCAATCACCTCACTATGCGGGAATTATTTCCCCTGATGCTGGCTGTTTGTTCGGGTACGTTGGGTCATTAGGAGTTAGTTAGCCATCAAACGTCTGTGTAAAGCGTCAGAAGTCATTAGCGGCTCATAGCCAAGAAATGGCCTGGTTGTTAAAATGTAGACATTTCCTTTCAGTTTTTGTTGTTCGTTTGTATCTTTTTTTCATTGAAAATAGATTTTTCCATACATGTACTCAATATAGTTTTCCCTATAGAAAACATACAGACGTCTAAATACACAGTAAGATCAGATAAAAGCAAGCAAAACAGAATAGGCTAAAACTAACAGACATAAGAAAAAGCGCCAACGGTAAAAGCACAAGAAACACATGTAGACACAGAGGCACACAGGTTTGCACACAGAAATCCCATATAAACGCAAAATCGGAAACTACTTGTAAAGTTAAAAAAAAAAAAAAGACCTTCAAAAACGCCATTGAGTCTGTTTTGTGTTGGCCACTTATTGCTGGGCATGGGGACCGCTCTTTTTTTTTTTTTTTTTTTTTGGTTTTTCGAGACAGGGTTTCTCTGTGTAGCCCTGGCTGTCCTGGAACTCACTCTGTAGACCAGGCTGGCTTCGAACTCAGAAATCAGCCTGCCTCTGCCTCCTGAGTGCTGGGATTAAAGGCGTGGCGCTACCATGCCCGGCATAAATAAATAAATCTTAAAAAAAAAAAAAAAAAGAAAAACCAAAAATAAATAAAATAAGTAACCACTTCTTCCAAATTCTATACTCAACTTTATTCCTATGACTATTAAAGGAAATTCTCAGAATATATCCCAATGCCTCCACCTTAGATCCGAGAATGTTACATAATCACACCTATAACCTATACAAAACATATGTATATTTTTTTCTTCACCAATACGTTTGGCAAATGACATTCTTGTTCTCTGACTATAAAAGCCCACGTAACCTTTTTCATGACAGAACATATCATTCGAGCTAACTAAAGTCTGCTGACAGAAGCAATTACTTTTTTATTAAAATCAATTATCACAATTTTAATCTCTTGGTCTAGATTTAATTTAACCCAACCAAAGTTTCCAACTAAGTTTACTTAGTGACTGGTGCCAATGAAATAATATTTTACAACTTTTCAAAAGATGCTCTTTCGTTTGCTTTGTTCTTTGTTTATTTGTGTTTTGGTTGGTTTGAGACAGGGTTTTTCTGTGTAACCTTGGCTTTCCTGAAACTCACTATGAAGACTAGACTGGCCTTGAACTCATAGAGATCCACCTACCTCTGCCTCCCAAGTGCTAGGACTAAAGGCATGTGCCACCACCACCCATTTGTGAGATGCTTTTTTATTATTATTATTTTTTAATTGATCTTGACTTCATCAATGATGAGTTGTAATCAGACAACTACAAAATTTTCAAAAAACAGAGGAACCGTGAGAGGATTACTGCGTTAGTTTCTGAAGATGCAACGATAAGTAAGGACTTAGTATGATCCCAGATAGCTTAAAAGTCTCTTGGGAAAGCCAAGCAGTTTGGTGAAAAATAAACACAAAACAAGACAAAACGGAACCATCCCACAGTGGTAGTGTTAAGACAGAGCCACATCAGTGACACTGTGCAGAGAATGACAGTTAAGTAGCTATGCAGGCCTTAGCAGGTATGGAAGCCCTTGAGGATGCACCCTCTCCCTCATATTCAGCTATGGATTCTACCTTCTGTTTCCTTCACAAGACAATTTTAAGAAAGTGAAGGAGGCTGGAGAGATGGCTCAGAGGTTAAGAGCACTTGCTGTGTTTGCAGGGCACTAGAGTTGGGTGGCTTACAACTGCCTGTAACTCCCAGTCCAGGGGATTCAATATCCTCTTCTGGCTTCCATAGGCAGTCACATGAGTACACACACACACACACACACACACACACACACACACACACACACGAGAAAGAAAGACAGAGACAGAGAGGGATAGAGACTGACAGAGGGAGAGAGACAGACAGATACACAGACATTATTAAATAATAATAATTTATTATTATTATTAAGGGCAGTGGTGGCTCATTTGTTTAATCCCAGCATTTGGGAGGCAGAGGCAGGCAGATTTCTGAGTTCAAGGCCAGCCTGGTCTACAGAGTGAGTTTCAGGACAGCCAGGGCTACACAGAGAAATCCTGTCTCAAAAAAACAAAAAAGGGGCTGGAGAGATGACTCAGTGGTTAGGAGCACTGACTGTTCTTCTAGAGGTCCCGAGTTCAATTCCCAGCAACCACATGGTGGCTCACAACCATCTGTAATGAGATCTGATGCTCTCTTCTGGTGTGTTTGAAGGGAGCAACAGTGTACTCACATACATAAAATAAATAAATCTTTAAAATTGCATTTCCTATCATCTATTCTGACAATTAGGGTTTAAAAAAAAAAAAAAAAAGCTGGGCGTGGTGGCACACGCCTTTAATCCCCGCACTTGGGAGGCAGAGGCGGGCAGATTTCTGAGTTTGAGGCCAGCCTGGTCTACAAAGTGAATTCCAGGACAGCCAGGGCTATACAGATGTCTCAAAAAACCAAAAAACAAACAAACAAACAAAAAACAAAACAAAACAAAAAACCAAAACAAAAACAAAAAAAAGGAAATATTAATAGTAGTAATAATAATAATGTAAATTATTTTTAAATATTTTATTTATTTTATTGTAGCTGTCTTTAGATATACCAGATGAGGGCATTGGATCCTATTACAGGTGGTTGTGAGCCACCATGTAGTTACTGGGAATTGAACTTGGGTCCTTAGAGCTTCTCTCACGTCTTTTGGGTCCCCCAAGCTGTCCCTGCTGAAAGTTCACAGCCCAGACTCAGGAGTCTTGTCTCACACACACAGCTCTTCTATCTACATCAGAGGATCACTTTAATGCGTGGGGAAATTTACAGTATCATGTTTCACAGTGTATGGTAGTTCATTCTGTTAATCTCAGCATTCGGGAGACAGGGGCAGGAGAATCTCCATGAGCCCGAGGTCACCCAGACTAGCATCCTTCACACTTATATCTGCCTGCCTCTGTCTCCTTAAGTAAAGGCTTAAAGAAGTAAGTCTCTATACCTGGTTATACTTTATTATTTAATAATTTACTTTAGGGACTGGAGAGATAGCTCAGCAGTTAAGAGCACTCACTAACTGCTCTTCCAGAGGTCCAGAGTTCAATTCCCAGAAACCACATGGTGGCTCACAGCCATGTGTAATGGGATCTGATGCCCTCTTCTGGTGTGTCTGAAGACAGCTACAGTGTACTCATATACACTAAATAAACATTCCTGCTTCCCTGAGGTGGAAATGTCTGTTGTGTAGATCATTTCTTTTGGTCCTAGGTGTGCCAAAGGTCAGGGTTCTTAATCACACAACTTGTTTCTTTCTTAAATCAGACTGTTGGCAATGTTAATCCAACTGGAATTACCAGTCTTCTGTCCCGGGCGCCACATTGGGAAACTGATACTACTGAAAACATGCTAAGGATGTGGGAGGAATAATCATCCTGTAATGCACAGAGCTGGAGAGATGGCTCAGCAGTTAAGAGCACTGAATGTTCTTCCAGAGGTCCTGAGNTCAAATCCCAGCAACCACATAGTGGTTCACAGCCATCTGTAATGGGATCTAATGCCTTCTTCTGCTGTGTCTGAAGACAGCTACAGTGTACTCATATACATAAAACAAATCAACTCTTTTTTTTTTTTAAAGATTTATTTATTTATTATATGTAAGTACACTGTAGCTGTCCCCAGACACTCCAGAAGAGGGAGTCAGATCTTGTTAAGGATGGTTGTGAGCCACCATGTGGGTTGCTGGGATTTGAACTCTGCACCTTTGGAAGAGCAGTCGGGTGCTCTTACCTGCTGAGCCATCTCACCAGCCCATAAACTTTAGTTCTTTTTTTGTTTGTTTGTTTTTTGAGACAGGGTTTCTCTGTGTAGCCCTGGATGTCCTGGAACTCACTCTGTAGACCAGGCTGACCTCGAACTCAGAAATCCGCCTGCCTCTGCCTCCCAAGTGCTGGGATTAAAGGCATGCGCCACTACGCCCGGCCCAAGGCAACTCTTAAAAGGACAGCATTTAATTGGGGCTGGCTTACAGGTTCAGAGGTTCAGTCCACTATCATCAAGGCAGGAACATGGCAGCATCCAG
>NC_034592.1:43772947-43784117 GCF_900095145.1 Mus pahari | reverse complement strand
CCAGAAGAGGGAGTCAGATCTTGTTAAGGATGGTTGTGAGCCACCATGTGGTTGCTGGGATTTGAACTCTGCACCTTTGTAAGAGCAGTAGGGTGCTCTTACCCGCTGAGCCATCTCACCAGCCCTCACCTCTTTTTTGTTGTTGTTGTTTTGTTTTGTTTTTCGAGACATGGTTTCTCTGTGTAGCTCTGGCTGTCCTGGAACTCACTCTGTAGACCAGGCTGGCCTTGAACTCAGAAATCCTCCTGCCTCTGCCTCCCAAGTGCTGGGATTAAAGGCGAGCACCATGACCGCCCGGCACAAATGAACTCTTAAATGAGATAATGCACAGATACTCCCAGGAGCCTTGCCACAGTTGCTTATAGATCTGTCCACTTTCCTGGATTCTCAGAAGGCGTATAGCTTTTCTTCTTTCTGGCTCATATTGGCTCATCGTTGGATATCAGCCAAAACTCTAAGCATGTAGTCTCTGACACTTGGATACTGTTACCACCCCTAAAGAGCCTCCACACCCACTAGGCATCTCAAAAGGACTTTGGTTGCAGGGTCTGGCTGTTAGATAGATCTAGACTCTTCTCCACCTTCCTTCTTCCACCAGGTGCCAGCTTGCCAGCAGGAAGCATAAGAAGCCACAGAACAGGGTGCTGACTCCCCAGTAACGTGACCGCTGGCGCTCCAGGACACCCAAGGTCACACTGCAGTTTAGTTCCATAGCGGTTCATAGCTAGCATCGGGAATCATGATAAGTAATAAAAATAATCATCTTTCCCCCTATCTCCTTTTAAAGATCAGGCTCATGAGCCCATGCTGGCCTAAAACTGACAAACTGAATGAGCCTGACCTTGAACACCAGACTCAAAAGGGCTGTGAATATACATGTTCACTACCGTGCTTGGCATCAAAGTCTTTTGTAAAATAGACGAATAAGTGAAGGGAAACAGAAAATTATTACCACTTTCATAAGTAGGGACAAAGTCAATTCACAGTGCTATGTCCAGGATACCAATATAACCTTCAAGATATAAACTATTAGAAGACAGAAATATTCACATTTAATCTCTCTTTCTTTGTTTCCTCCCTTCTTATCTCTCTCTCCTCCTTCCTCTCTCTCTTTATGTATATGTCACCAGATATTGAAACCCACGCCTCACACATTGCAGGCGAGTTCTCTTCCACTGTGCCCGTGTCCTCGGCCCTTTTAATTTGCTTTATTTTGAAATGGAGGCTCACAAACACGCTTAGGATGCCCTTGAACTCGTTCAAGGAATGAACCTGAGGTCTTCCTACCTCAGACTTCTAAGTAGCTGCTATTCCAGGCTTGTGTTCTCAGGCCCAGTTCCATTTAACCCTTGTTTTTAACCCGTTCTTCTTTTTATTGTTGTTGTAATTTTTTTATTAGATATTTTCTTCATTTATATTTCAAATGCTATCCTGAAAGTCCTCTATACCCTCCCCACCCACTCCTGCTTCCTGGCCCTGGCTTTCCCCTGTACTGGGGTATTTGATCTTCACAAGACCAAGGGCCTCTCCTCCCATTGATGGCCAACTAGGCCATCCTCTGCTACATATGCATTTTTCAGGCAGGTTACTATGAAGCCCAGGCTATTCTTGAGTGTTCCCGTTTAGTTCTAAACCCTGAACAAACGTTTCTGACATTCATGTAAGTAAAATTCTTCATCTTTCTGGGGAACAAAAGAAGCAAACCTGAGATCCATGGCACCTCTGCCAGCAGCAACGGGCTGCCCTGTTGATGTTGCAACTTTTCTTAGCCTCCATTGCTCTGGGATGGGGACAGCACAGCACCAGTATTGGTTACAGAATGTGTGCAGACTCAGTGTTTCCTAATCATCACTGTTATAATCACTCTGTCCTAGATCTATCTTCTTTCATGTAGATCTGAAAAAAGAAAAAACCCAGAGAGAGAGAGAGAGAGAGAGAGAGAGAAAATCTATTTATCCACAGAACTCTGTCTCAGCCACTATTCTATTTTATGTGCATTTGCAAAAACAAAACAAAACAAAAACCCTGAATCAATTTATTGTGTGCATGTACTGTGTGTGGTTGTGTGCATGTACTGTGTGTGGTTGTGTGTCAGAGAAGTTGTACAGTTCAGAGAAGAACTTTCAGGAGTCAATTCTCTCCCATATCTAGCATTTTTTTATCCACAAGCCTTTTTTGCTGGTTCCTGTATTTTGCTTTATTTGGACACAGGGTCTCACTCTATAATCCAGGGTGGCCTAGAACTCACTATGTAACCCAAGTTGGCCTCAAACGTTCGGTAATCCAGTGTTGGGATTAGAGGCACAAGCCACCATACCTGTTGTGCTCCTGGCTCTCTCAACCCACTGCTTCTTTGGTGAACCTTTCATTCCATATTCAACTCCTATGCAGACAACACCTGTAAGACAAAGTTCGCTCATTCCCCAGCACAAAACTTGCAGTAGTTTCCCACTACATTCAGAGCAAAATCTGAAGACCTTCCCATGGCCTACCTCCCTATTTCCCACCAATATGACATTCCTTTCTTCTCTGTCCCATCCCAACTTGGACCCCTCAGGGCTGGATAACTTTGTTTTTTATTGTCTCTACACAGGATCCATATTATACTAGTTGGCAGCTTTCACTGAAACCTCATCTCCTCAGCCAGGACTCTCCCCATTACCTAAAATACAATCCAACTCTCACGTCATTGCTTAACAGCCATCTCAGGTTTAACTAAGTAGCTGATTAATTAGGTTGTTGGATTTATTTTATTTTTACTGACTGTGTGTGAACATCTTGCCACACACACACACACACACACACACACACACACACACACACACACCATGTGTGTGGTGCCCATTGAACCTCGGGGGGGGGGCTGAGGTTATGGAAACTGGGGTTATGGATGGTTTTGAGCCACCATATGGATTCTGGATTCTGGAAATGGAACCTGGGTCCTCTAAAGAGCAGCCACTGAGTCAACTCTCCAGCTCATCAGGTTTATTTTATTTTATTTTAATGTATTTTTTTTTAAAGATTTATTTATTATTATACTGTAGCTGTCTTCAGACACTCCAGAAGAGGGCATCAGATCTTGTTANGGTTGTGAGCCACCATGTGGTTGCTGGGATTTGAACTCCGGACCTTTGGAAGAGCAGTCGGGTGCTCTTACCCACTGAGCCATCTCACCAGCCCCAGGTTTATTTTAAATGCACGCTTTTCACCATTTAACATTTTGCAAATGTGGTTATGTTAGATTTACTGCCCAGCCCCAAAACTGGAATGTTAGTGCTGTGAGAACATTTCTGTGTTCTTTGATGCATCATCAGTCACTAGAGAGTGAAACACAAAATTCTCTAACAAAGTATTTAGTGGATAAGGGCAGTCGTCAGTGAAAAGTGAAGTCTGTTTTAGACTGCCTCTGCGTTCCAGTGGCCAACAGCTGTAGTCACTTTATTATCTGGAAGACAGATGAAATGGCAGCACATTAACTTGTAACTTCTTCATCTGGTTGGATGGTATGTAACATCTCCATATACTTATTTAACAACATGTGTTAAAGGCTTATTTGTCTCTTCTAGTCTGTCAACATTGAGAACATATAGGGAGCCACTGATGGTGTCTCACATTTTAGAGTGCAAAATGGCATTAATATAATCATTTAAAATACAACTACTCATAAAGCAAGGTTAATACTAAATAACCTTTGACAATTCCTAGAACTCGTTTTGAATGTGAGAGGGTTGCCTTCTTCTTCTTCTTCTTTTTTATGACATTCTGTGCTGATAAGACTCTGGTAAAACTGTGGAATATCTCAGGCTTGGAAAGCTGGAAAGGGACTGGGGATCATTTGGTTCATGCCTTTTCCATAAAACATGTGAAATAAAAGCTATTCAGGTTCCATATATTTCTTAGGATAGAAATACATTTAGATGTATCTGTGAGGACCATTATGAACACTTTCAGATAATAGACTATCCTTTACATTTTAATGTGAATGTTTGACCTCACATCCATTCTTTCTCCTTGGGCTTCAGCATCAATTATCACAGAATGGTTAGGCCTAACTTCCCGTTCATAACAAATTTGAAGAGTAAGGAAGTCACGTGCATGCTATTTATGCTTAACAGTGGTAGTCGGTTTTAAAATATCAAGTCTGAAATCAATTTCATTTGGAATACTCACATGAGAATAGATTGATGACGTGCTCACTGTATTTGTATTACAAACTTGCAATGACTTTAAGACCTTATTCTTTACTATTAAGGAAATGTAATGAATTATGGTACAGCATGCCTTTGATTACAGTGATTGGGATAAGGTGTGTGTGTGTGTGTGTGTGTGTGTGTGTGTGTATGGTGGGAGAATTGCCACCAATTCAAGGCTAACCTGGGGTATATGGTAAGTTCTGCCTCAAAAACAAAAACCAAAACAACAAAAACAAAACAAGAAACCCCAGAATATTTATTAATTAGTCAATTAACTAAGAAAGCTCTATCTTTGTCCCCAAGTACATTTTCTTTTTTGTTGTTGTTGTTGTTTTGTTTTTTTGGTTTTTTTTCGAGACAGGGTTTCTCTGTATAGCCCTGGCTGTCCTGGAACTCACTCTGTAGACCAGGCTGGCCTCGAACTCAGAAATCTGCCTGCCTCTGCCTCCCAAGTGCTGGGATTAAAGGTGTGCGCCACCACCACCTGGCCCAAGTACATTTTCAATGCCTGTTTAAAGTTTAGTATTAAAAGAATTTGTGCAAAAGTAAGTGAGTTTGGAGCAAACTAAGTCACGTTGCCTCCTCTCTGCTGGCCCAGTGATTGCATTGCACGTTTGCCATTTTCCTTTATTCACATTTAGTTCTATAGACAGTAAGGAATTTGGAATTTAAAAAGCCTTCGTGTCAAGCCTCTTTGAGACCTCACCTCCATCTTTCAGTCTCAGATCCTTCCTGAGTAAAATGTAATCACACTAACAACATTGATTTTATTACTTATCAAAGCATCTGTATGTATAGTATGTCTGTTCACCACACGTGTGCAAGTACCCACAGAGGCCAGAAAAGAAGAGTAGATCTATAGATCAGAGATGCTGGCCCTGCAGAGAGATACTGGCCAGGCAGTTGTCCCATGTAGGTTCAGGGAACCGAACCCTTGTCTTCTAGAAAAGCAGCCAGTTCCTAAAACTTCCCTAGCCCCCGAAGGGAGTTTTTACAAAGCAAAATGCTTATAAAAGTGCCCTGTGATCACGCAAACATCCTAAAGATGCAACATAGACATCGCTACTGCTATCACCCTTCTAAAATAACCCCTATGCTGGATAGTTTTACGCCAACTGGACACACACTACAATAATCTAAAAAGAGAGTCCCTTCATCGAGAGAAATGCCCTACCACACTGGCTTCTGGGCAAGCCTGGGGTACATTTTCTTCACTGACGATTGATGGGAAAGGACAGAGTTCGTTCTGGCTGGTGCCAACTTCTGAGCTGGTGCTCTTGAGTGCTGAAAGAAAGCAGGCCGAGCAAGCCACGAGGAGCAAGCCCATAAAAACAAACCACTTCTTCGTGGCCTTTACTTTAGTTCCTGCCTCTAGATTCTTCCTGACTTCCATCCCTGATGAATTATGTGAAAGTGTAAGTGAGATACATTCTTGCCTTGCTAAGTTGCTTTTAGTCGTGGGGTTTTATTACAGTAATTGAAACCCTAACAATGACACCCCAAAGAGGATAAATGGAACATATGAAGAGGGAGGCAAGAGTTTTGTGGCTACCACATCATTTCTTTTCTTAGTATTGCTCCTGTGCTCCTAACATATTGACCTTATACTTGTTAGAAGTAGACAGTCCTGCATTGCCTCTCCAGGGCAGTTTTAACAGCTAACATCTGCTGCTCTGAGCTTATTAGGTACCAGATACAGTGGGAGAGTTTTATATGCATTAGCTCATTGCCTTCTCACAACCTGTGAAGGCAATACAATTGTATGTCGTTACGCCAAGGAAGAAACCGAGCCAGAGATGCTAACTACCTTGCTCAAGGTTATAGAACCAGTCAGAGATGGAGACAGGATTATTGCAACTTGGGCAGTCCAATGGGACTGTTGTGCGTTTGTTTTATTGCTGTGGAGATAGGGTCTCTCACTCTGCTCCAATGTGACCCGGAACTCTCAACACATGCTGGCCTTTAACTCATGGCAGTTCTTCTGCCTTAGCCCTTCTGTGATTGGGACGAGAGATGCAAACCGCCACGCCTAGCTAAACCCTGTGCTTTTCATCATTAAGCCATTTTACATTGGTTTTGTGGCACTTTCCAAGTCTGACGGATAATGCCTATGTTTCCTACTCACAACAGCTAGTATAAGCCTCACGGGATGACTGGATTTCTCAACTGATTCAGGGAAACACTTCCATTCAGGAAGGTCAACTGAGCTTGAGCACATGTGTGTCTCAGGATATCTGCGCTATTCCTAAAGGCCATAAAGAGTACTACAAGGAGAAATCACTCAGTCGATAAAGCAAATATATTTCTTTCTTTCTTTCTTTCTTTCTTTCTTTCTTTCTTTCTTTCTTTCTTTCTTTTCTTTTCTTTTTTTTTTCGAGACAGGGTTTCTCTGTATAGTCCTGGCTGTCCTGGAACTCACTCTGTAGACCAGGCTGGCCTTGAACTCCAAAATCCGCCTGCCTCTGCCTCCCGAGTGCTGAGATTAGCAAATATATTTCTTAACAGTTTTTCACATTTATTTATTTTGTGTGTGGTCAGAGGCCAACTTGAACAAATCAGTTCTTCCTGTCTACTGTATGGCTTAAGGAGTTGAACTCAGGTCATCATATCTGAAGCAAGACAGCGAGCCAGTGGGCTGCCTTGGCGGCCACTCATTTTGTTTTTAAATAGACTCCCTACTAACCTTAAACTCAAGCCCAGGCTTACTTAACTTGTGTTGATCCTCCTGTCTCAGCCTCCCGAGTACTGGGATTACAGGTATGTAAGACTATGTCTGGCTTTTATTTTTATATCTTTTGGTCCCATAATAGAGAATCTTAGAGAGGAAATATGGCAGTGATATTTTGAAATTCCAAGGCTTCCTGAAGAACTTTAGGGTTTTCCTTTTTGTTTATTTGTTCTTTGTGACAGTATCTTACCTTGCAGCTTTGGCTAGCCTGGAACTTACTATGTGTAAATAGTAAATATTTTATGGAACATAGATTAGTTTCCAGGAGTACTAGCTTTGGATCACAATTTTAACCCTCTGATGACTATACGTGAGGTTTAAAGAAAGCATGTGTTTTCTTTTGTGTTAATCAGTAGGTTCTGGTTTATGGTACTTGTATTTTCTAGTTGTTAGTTGTTAATTGCTAGTTCTAGTTGGACAGAGTCTAGTTTCTTATAAACACCATATATCATTTTTACTTTTTTTTTTTTTTCGAGACAGGATTTCTTTGTGTAGCCTTGGCTGTCCTGGAACTCATTCTGTAGACCAGGCTGGCCTCGAACTCAGAGATCCGCCTGCCTCTGCCTCCCAAGTGCTGGATTAAAGGCGTGTGCCACTACACCCAGCCCATTTTTACTTATTTTAATCATTTTTCTTACTACATATTAGCTTTAGAAGTGAAAAAAAGCCACATTAAATTGGAAATAGCTTGTCTGCTAAACATTGAAGTAATTGACTGAATGAAATATTTTTCACTAGTAACTTCATTTTTGTGCAGATGTTGCATATTTTTGAAATATAGAAAAGAGAAAGAGGTCTCTAACTAATAGCAGTAGTGTTGATCTTTTTTAAAGCACATAATCAAGAGAAGGGAGTGAGGAATGTTACAGAAAGAGTGCAGCCAAATGGCATAGAACTGCAGTGCAAACCTTGCAGTGGACAAGTGACAGTCAAACACACAGGCAAATGTCTAAATGTAAATGACCTTTTTTTCCCCTGGAACTCACTCTGTAGACCAGGCTGGCCTTGAACTCAGAAATCTGCCTGCCTCTGCCGTAAGTGACCTTTTATTTCCTTATTTGAAGGGATAGAATGAGAGCCATAACCAAGCTTTACAAATACATGACTTGGGCTGAGCGCAGAGCATTTTTAACTATCCTTAGGTTCCATACAATCTAATCTTCAGCAAGCCTGGATCGTGAAGGTTTCAGCTTCCGACCTCTGTCTGCATACCTAGGCCAAGTTTGTTTCAGCCTCTGAGACTTACTGCTGAATAAACTCACCCTTTTTAGCTCTTTCTGAACTCTGGCTGGCTTATTTGACTCAGCTGTTCTGGCTCAAACTCCTCTCTAAGCTGATTGAGTCAGATTGGCTTCTCTTGGCTTCTGACTGAATTGCTCTGCTTGGAAAGACTGCCTCTGAACTCCACAATCTAAAATGCCCCAAACTCAACTGCTCTGCTCTGAACTGAGCTGAACTGCACCAAACTCAACTGTTCCAAAATGAACTGAATGAAACTGAACTCTCTCTCCTTTCTTGCTTCTTATATATCCTCTCTTTCCTGTCCTGGTGATAATAGGATACAAAGATGTTGGGAGTAGCCTATCTCTGACTCGATCTGTCCGATCTTTCTTTGATTTGTCACTTTGTCTATTCCTTAATTAGGAATCACTGTATAGGATCAAAGGTATGGACTAAAGGCACGTCTGTGTTCCAGCCTGATCATGTCTTTTTCTGTGATCCCTTGCTAGTGCAGCCATGTTGTTGACTCAAGCAAAGTTAAGCCTGGAAGTTTCAATCAGGGTATCTTATTCGCTTTTCACAACTGCATTTCTAAGATGACTTGTGCTTTGTGTGGAAAAGAATCAAGGTATTTACAAAACAACTCAAAAGATGGATTCACCCACCATATCATACATACCCTCAGAGAAATCTCAACGGAAAATTGCCAAAGAATCATCAATTGTATGAATCATTACTTTATCTTCATGCAATAGCCAATAGCAGTCAATCTGGGGTTTTAGGAGCTCAACTGAACTGAATCTAGGCAGTATTGTATGAAAGATGATAAATATACCAGACGAAGAGAAAGTAGGATGCAAAGAAGTTGAAAAACCAAATGCGGGTCAAGACCAAGTTTTAGGTCTATAGGGGAGAAGAAACAAAGAATATACATAAAAAACACTCCAATCTAGGAGCAGAGTCCTATGTGGCACCAGCATCAGTAAGCAGGCTCCAATTGTGCTGCTTCTGGTATAGATAAAACACATCCTTCTGATTTATATTATGAGTAACAAAGTATAGAATGTTTACAGCATACCTCCCCCAAAATCACACACACACACACACACACACGCACACACACACACACACACACCACAAGGGTTGAAATTCTAACACTCGATGTCATAGCATTAGAAGGTGAGGCCTTGTTTGACAACTCGGTTACCAGTTGATGGTAGGTTCTATCTGGGAAGACTTAAGGCCTTTTGGATATGGAGTCTAGCTGTCAGATGTAGGTTTACTGTCATTGACCTGGAGGGGTGTAGACACTCTCTGTTTTCAGCCCAGTACTCTCTGGTTCTTGACTGATAAGATGACATCATGATGAACTTGGCCACACCACGCTCTTCCTGCCACAGTGTGACTTCCACTTCTTCCTCACCAGGATGGAATATGTCTTCTGAACCATGCATGACTCAGAATGAATACTTCCTCTCTTCATTTGCTTCTGGTCAAATACTTGATCATAGTGATGAGGAACTAGTCACACAGGACGAAACCCTGAAGAATGGAAGTAGTGCTTTTACAAAAGGATCCCAGTCTTCCTCCACTCTTTCTGCCATGACACAAGAACTCCTCAGTCACAGACTGAGGAGAGGATTGGTGTAAGAAGCCGGCTGTGGTGGCTCCAGGCTTGGGATTCCTTACTCCAGAACTGTGGGGAATAAATTCAAGTTCATTAGTCACACAGTCCATTGGCAGGTTGTGGTTTGCAGCTCTGATAGATCAATTCAGTATTGTTTTCATAACTATTCTGTAGTGTTGAATGAACGAATATGTTTGGAGGGGAATTCTCCTCTGGAGAGGGAGCCCGTACTTGTTTTATATATGTTTTATATATTATTTATATATTGTACATTTCAAATTTAACCTGGCCACATCCAAGCAATGTAATATATAATCCCGAGTGCTGGGATTAAAGGCGTGCACCACCATGCCCGACTTGTTTGTTTGTTTTTCGAGACAAGGTTTCTCTGTATAGTCCTGGCTGTCCCGAAACTCACTCTGTAGACCAGGCTGGCCTCGAACTCAGAAATCTGCCTGTCTCTGCCTCCCAAGTGCTGGGATTAAAGGTGTGCGCCACCACACCCGGCTCAAATTTATTCAGTTGCTAATGCTGGCTAGATAGACGTTACATCAACATTGCATTAGGAATTATGAGAGGCAGCCAAACAAAACATCTAGATAAGCTTTCCAGCTGCTGAGTGTTTGTGTGCAGTGGCAGCCCAGCGCTGTGGAGGCATGAGAATCTTGAGTGTGAGGTCAGCAGGGAGTGGCTGTGTAGGAAGAAGACCTTGCCTTAAAAGACACCAGTCTCTTTGATCACAAGAACTGTGTGCTAGGGAGATTAGGCGACAGCAACAAAGTACAAGCAGTAAATAGTTAAGAGCTAAATTTTAACAGGATCCAAAACTATTGCTGAAGCTCAGGAAAAGGGAACAGCAACAACATTTGCTAATATATTATTAATATATTGCTAATAAAAGCTCCAGGAAATCAGTAAAGAAGTGAGAACCTTTGTACAACAGAGGGTCCACCAATAGAGGCTTGTGCAATATGTGCGCTATTTTCCTTAAAAGCTGTGATAAAACACCCAAAGGAAGACACCTAAGAAAGGTTTCTAGTTTCACAGTTTGTGGGGGAGCATGTGATGGAGCAGGCATGGACGCTGGGATGATGGCAGGACTCCGTACACCTGCGCAGTCAGCTCTGTTGCAGCTCGGCCTGCTTTCTCCCTTTGCCATTCAGTCTGGTATCCTGGCTCCAGCTCCCCGCCCCACCTCATAGGGTGTCACTGGCGACCAGGGTTTATCTTTCACGCTCAGTTAAACCTCTCTGCAGAGATCCTCACAGACACTCCCAGAGGTACTTCTTCTGGGCGATTCTAAAGCCAGTCAAGCTGACACCGAAGACTGATTATCACATTGTATTTGCTTAAAAAAAAAAAAAAAAAAAAAAAAAAAAAAAAAAAAAAAGCAGCCAGGCG